>NC_059287.1:4541052-4741052 GCF_017591435.1 Portunus trituberculatus
CTCCTCTTCCCTAGGTAAAAAGGAAAGAAAATAACTAATAACAGGAGAAACACCCTAACATTTAAAGATATACATTATGACATTATGAAGTAATACAGATTTTCAAGGAAGTTTTTTTTTTTCATGGCTACAGTAACAGATTGACAATATTTCTACAGTATCAACAAAAGAAACACTCTTGAAAACTCTTGAACATTTGAAGACAGACATTGTGAAGTGATATGGATTCTTAAAGGAGTTGGTTTATACTTGTAGCGACAGCTTAACAATATTTCTACACTATTAACAGAAGAAACACACTTGAAAACTCTGAACTTTGAAGACAGACATTGTTTAGTGATATGGATTCTTATAGGAGTTGGTTTATACTTGTAGCGACAGCTTAACAATATTTCTACACTATTAACAGGGGAAACACTCTTGAGAACCCGGCTAATCATCATGATGCCTTTGAAAAATAGTCGTGATGAGAGAGCAAAGCGGCCTCAGGCTTTGGGCTTGAGGACACTAATTATACCATCCTTTGTTAGAGAAATCCTAGGAATTTATGTAAAGTAATTGACACAGCTCGCTTTGATGTACATGGTTGTCTAGAAAGAGAGAGAGAGAGAGAGAGAGAGAGAGAGAGAGAGAGAGAGAGAGAGAGAGAGTTGTTATGAAGTTTTAAATTACGTAGCAGAGATTGAAGTTAGCAACGTGATAGCTTTTTTTATTCTTTTTTTCCCCACTAACAGTTTTATTAGTTTGTTGATTAATCATGACTTTTTTTTACTCGCCGCTTGACTGATTAAAGTTGTTCATTATTCACTGTTGTAACGTGTGTGTGTGTGTGTGTGTGTGTGTGTGTGTGTGTGTGTGTGGTATAATCAATAACTGCTTTGAATCATTTAGTTACTCTCTCTCTCTCTCTCTCTCTCTCTCTCTCTCTCTCTCTCTCTCTCTCTCTCTCTCTCTCTCTCTCTCTCTCTCTCTCCAGCCGTGTTATGAGGTTTATCAGTTCCCAACCTTTAATGAGCGGTTCTGTATGGACATCCTTCGCCTCGCCTACTCCCGCAACAATTGGTCACCTGCACTCAAACAGGTAAGCCACTCACTCCTCCACACTGCTCCTCCATACCCCTCCACACTCCCATCCACCTGTCCTCTTCTTGTTATTATTTCTATTGTGTGTTGATTTTTTTTATATTTGGTGGTGATGGTGGTGGTGGTGGTGGTGGTGGTGGTGGTATTGTTGTTCTTGATGTTGGTGTTCTTCATGTTGTTGTTGTTATTGTTGTTGTTGTTGTTGTTGTTGTTGTTGTTGTTGTTGTTGTTGTTGTTGTTCTTATTATTATTATTTTTTTTATCATCATTATTGTTCTTATTCTTACTCTTCTTATTATCGTTATTTCTTTGTTTTTCTCTTTCTTTTCTTGCTCCTTCTCTTCTTCCTTATCTTCTTCTTCTTCTTCTTCTTTTTCTTCTTCTTCTTCTTCTTCTTCTTCTTCTTCTTCTTCTTCTTCTTCTTCTTCTTCTTCTTCTTCTTCTTCTTAGTTGTCTTCTTCTGTCCTTTTTCCTTTCTTTTTCTTTTCGTTTTTTCTTCTTCTCATCCTCTTTGTCTTCGTCTTTTCCTTTTCTCTTCGTCTTCGTCTTCATCCTCTTCTTCTTTATTTCTTGAACTTCTTCATCTTCATCTTATCATTAGTATTAGTAGTAGTAATAGTAGTAGTAGTAGTAGTAGTAGTAGTAGTAGCAACATCTTCATTACTATTATTATCATCATTATCATTATTATTATTGTTGTTATTATTATTATTATTATTATTATTATTATTATATCATTATTATTATTATTGTTGTTGTTGTTGTTGTTGTTATGGACCAACACACCAGCTGCTGCCAATACACAAATGACCCAGTTTTCGCGTCGCATAGTATTCCACCTCCGTCACTGTCGCCTGCAGGACCCGAGGAAGAAGGGGCCAGGGAGTGAGTCAGTCCCTTCAGTGGACCAGTGGACGTCTGACCTGGGCCTGGGGGAGATGATGGACGCTCTGTACGAGGACGTGTTGAAGAAGCAGCTCAAGATCTCCTTCCCACACTCCAACCCGGTAAGACTTCGAAGACAGCGAGGGAAACAAAGGAACTGTAACACCTGACCTAACTTAATCTAACCTAATTTAACCCAGCTCAATTCAACCTAACTTATCCTAATAGCTTTTCCTTCCTTCTGACTTCTTTACACGTGAAGATTTGGAAGCCAGCTAGTTAAACAAGAGAACTATGACACCTAACCTAACCTATCCTAACCTATTTTTTCCTATCTCAACCTAACCTAATCTAACCCAACCTAACCCAACCTAACCTAACCTAGTACCTTTTTTCTTCCTTCAGGCCTTTTTACACGTGAAGACTTAGAAGCCAGCAAGGTAAACAAAGGAATTATGACACTTAACCTAACCTATCCCAACCTTACCTAACCTATCCTAACCTTAACTAACCTTTTTTGTTCAACTTCAGACCTTTTTACACGTGAATACTTCGAGGCCAGCTGGGAACTATGACACCTAATCTAACTTAACCTAACCTAAATTGGGCTTTTCTAACCTACCGTAAACACCTTTTGCCCTCCTTCGGACCTTAGATAGGAAAACTTCGGCGCCATAGAGGTAAAGGAAGGAACTATGATACCTAACCTAACCTGACCTAACACCTAATCTAACCTAACCTAACCTGATCTTGAACCTAACCTAACTTAACCTGATCTAGAACCTAAACTAAGCTAACCTAACCTAACCTAATCTAACCTGCTCTAACACCTAAACTAACCTAACCTAACCTAACTTAACCTACCCTAAACTAAGCTAACCTAACCTCACCTCACCTAACCTAATCTAAACACCATTTTTCCTCCTTCAGGCATTTTTAAGTAGTAATTTTTCGAAGTCAGCAAGGTAAACAAAATCAACAATGATATCTCTAAACACCTTTTGTCTTTCTTCAGGGAATTTTAAGTAGCAAATCTTCAAAGCCAGCGAGGTAAGCAAAGGAACCATGATACTTTTAATCTCTTCAGTACCATGACGCGTTTTCATATTCATTCTGGTGACTATTTTGGTGATTTTACACGGCTTCAGAAATATGTATTGGAATTAGAATAGTAAAGACTCTGGCTATTGATCCTTTGACCCCCAGAGACCCTTCCTAATGCAAATAAAATCGTCTAATCAAGGTAAAATGCGTCTCGGTATTGAAGGGGTTAAACGCCTTTTATGCTCCTTCAGGGAATTTTAACTAGTAAGTCTTCGAAGCCAGAAAGGATAACAAATCTGTAAGGGAACTAGCAACTAAGTAGGCATTTTTGTTGCTGTTGTTCCCCTTGGTCAACTTTCCCCTCTAACATAAAAGGAATTAAGGTACTTTAAACACGTCTTGTCCTCCTTCAGGGATTTTTAAGTGAGAAATCTTCAAAGCCAGCGAGACAACCAAAAGAATATTAACATGTAACTTTTAGTTACATGTTAAAATATTCATGTATCATTTGAGATATGATACATTTAAGCAGTTCATGAGCAATTTCAGTGATATGCACCGGGTAAGTCTTCAGACCTGTGTGGTAGCCAAGTGTGGTATAGCTTCTTCTTCTTCTTCTTCTTCTTCTTCTTCTTCTTCTTCTTCTTCTTCTTCTTCTTCTTCTTCTTTTTCTTTTTTCTTTTTCTTTCTTCTTCTTCTTCTTCTTCTTCTTCTTCTTCTTCTTCTTCTTCTTCTTCTTCTTCTTCTTCTTCTTCTTCTTCTTCTTCTTCTTCTTCTTTTCGTTCTTCTTGTTCTTTTCTTTTCTTTTTTCTTCTTCTTCTTTTCTTCTTCTTCTTCTTCTTCTTCTTCTTCTTCTTCTTCTTCTTCTTCTTCTTCTTCTTCTTCTTCTTCTTCTTCTTCTTCTTCTCCTTCTTCTTCTTCCCATCCTTACTCCATTTTTCTATATAGTCGTCGATTTGGATGAGCTGTTTCCATCCATTTCAATCTTGTGCTTCGTTCACATTAATCCCCTTCTCCCTCAGATCATCTCCCATGCAGTCTTTCCATCTCCCTCTCGGTCTCCCCCTTCTACCATGAACCTCCATCTCTAGCGTCTGCCTTCCATCATGATCCTCGTCTCCTCTTAATAAGTCAAACCATCTCAATCTCCTTTCTTGCATTTTCTTTGATACTTCTGGTGTCTTCCTATTCTTACCAAGGAATATTTTGCCATGTACTAAGTTGTCTGTTTCTTCTTCCCTTTGTCCTCTTGTTTATTCATGTGGCAGTGTTGAGTTTCCATTTGTCTTACGCTTAGTGTCAGCGCGGCAGCCAAGGGAGACCAGGAGCAAGGCAAGTGAAGTGAAGTGGGAGTGTGTTGGGCAAAGCAAGGCGCAGAGAGCGAGGGGGAAGCGGTGTTCTCATTATGGGAAGGAAAATTAGATTGCTACACTTCATAATTACTCTCTCTCTCTCTCTCTCTCTCTCTCTCTCTCTCTCTCTCTCTCTCTCTCTCTCTCTCTCTCTCTCTCTCTCCTTCATACTTCCGTCCTCACTACACAATGCATCTTATCACAAACAACCAACTAAAAAACGACCCGTCAACTACTCATTCTTTCTTTGTGTTCCCTTGTGTTCCTTACCCACCCGTCCATCTCCCTCAGGATGTGGTGGTGGCCTCACAGATAGCAAGGTTCCGCCCAGGGGAGATGCCCGGCCTGCCCTCACACCACGACGCTTCCTCAGTCACCTTTCACGTTTATCTCTCGCCCTCATATCAGTACCAGGTGAGTTTAGCACGTGTGAAGTGAGGTAACTTTTTAACTCTTTCACTGCTAGGTTCATTACTTTCTGTTACCAGTCGGGATGTCACTTAGGAGATGCACAAATAAAGGAACAGATTAACCCCTTCAATACTGGGACACATTTTCACCTTGAGATTTGTGTACGATTTTATTGACATCAGCAAGGGTCTATGGAGGCCAGAAAGTTAATGGCCAGAGTCTTCACTATCTTAATCCCCACATAAGTTTCTAGAGCTGTATAAAATCGCCAAATAGTACGCAAAAGGAGTATGAGAAACGCGTCATGGCACTGATGGGGTTAAAAGAGGCTTGAGAAGCTATTGAAGAGAAGGAAGAATATTGAAGAGAAAATAGATGGTGGGATGAAGAGATGGAATTAATGAGATAGAACTAAAAAAAAAAAAAAAGATGGGATTTACAGATGAAGGAAAACGGTTACAGTAGATGATAGAAAAGAAGAAAAGAGAAACTATACTTATCTTCTCCATAGCTATAGTTAAGAGACGAGCACAAAATAAAGTAAAAATAACGTCTTAGAATTATGAGTGGCTATGGGAAAAAGATTGTCCTGTCCAGTAGTGAATGTGTTGGGGATCCTAAGATAAAGATAGACAGACTTCCGGTTGTGTTGTGACAGGAAGTGCATGAAGGAGCCACGAGACTGAAGACTGAAGAGAGTAAACAAGAATGAGTGAACAAACAATAAGAAACAGAAAGGAGGAGAAGGAAACGAAAAACTAAATAAACAATGAGCTATACAAATAAAAAGATACGAAAAGAAGATGAACATAAAATGGAGAAGCAAATGAGAAAGAAAGGAGATAGAAGACAGCAAATAAACAAGAAATAAGAATAAGTAAAAAGAAATGAAAACCGGAAATGAATAAATAGATAGGTAAATAAACAAATGAGCAAATAAGCCAGAAATGAATGAATTGATAGATAAATAAAATAGCAAATAAGCAAAAGAAAGATAAAAAAACAAATGAAAAAGCAAATAAGCAAGAAATAGGAATAAACAAAAAAATTAAATCCAGAAATGAATAGATAGATAGATAAATAAATAAGTGAAAAAAAGACAAATGAAAAACAAATAAACAAGAAATAAAGATAAGCAAAAAGAAATGAAAGCCAGAAAGGAATAAATAGATAGAAAAATAAGTCGATAAAACAAGAGAGAACAGAAATATATGAGACAATTACCTTAGAGAAAAAAAATATATATTGACTCTCATCTGAGGAGGTAAATTGTTAAAAAATAAAAAATATCTATAATAAACTCAATTTGGATCCAGTGATTGCTAATTAAGGCAAACTAAAAAATAAAAAAAACACACATATCGCATTTTTCATTAAGAGTGTGCGCTGTGTACAAAAACCCAAAAAAAGGTGAATTCTAACTGTTAATTCCTAATAAAACAAAAAAATCACTCTATTAGGCAATTTGAAAGCGTCTGGCTGGTTCATTACCGCGCTCGTGTCTGTGAAGGAATGAAGAATGAGGCTTTATGATTATTGCTGCGTGTCTCTAATGGTCGAGTGCGTTGCAAGGCAGATAATTAGGACGAGTTGTGTTGTACCATCCTTGTTAATTACTCTCTCTCTCTCTCTCTCTCTCTCTCTCTCTCTCTCTCTCTCTCTCTCTCTCAACAACAAAAAATGAACTGATATTATGAAACTTCTTTGCTTTATTCCTTTATTTCGTTTTTTTTTTTTTTTTAATCAGAACTTCATTGCTAATTGACATAGATACATAAATAGATACGTGGATAGATAGAATGACTGATTGATTGATAGATAAATAGATACTGTGAGGTGTCAGATATATTCACTACCGCCTCTACATCTACGGAGAACCTGCGATGATAAGGCAAGGCAAAGAAGGAATGGGGAGGAAAGAAACACAGGAAAGGGGCGTACTGAGAGAGAGAGAGAGAGAGAGAGAGAGAGAGAGAGAGAGACGGTGGAGAAAGAGGATGGAAATACAGGGAGAGAGTGGGTAGTAGCGGTGGTAGTAGCTGTAGTAGTAGTAGTAGTAGTAGTAGTAGTAGTAGTAGTAGTAGTAGTAGCAGTAGTAGTGATAAAAATGGTAGCAGTAGTTGTGATAGTAGTAACAATAAAAGTAGCAGTAGTAATAGTAGTAGTAGTAGTAGTAGTAGTAGTAGTAGTAGTAGTAGTAGTAGTGGTAGTAGTAGTAGTAGTAGTAGTAGTAGTAGCAGTAGCAGCAGTAGTAGTAGTAGTAGTAGTAGTAGTAGAGCAGTAGTAGAAATAATAGTAGTAACAGCAGAGCAATGATAGCGGTAGTAGTAGTAGTGTAATATTAGTAACTGCAACATTAGTCGTATAAAAAATAGAAGACGTAGTGGTAGTAATAGTAATAGTAGTGGTAGTAGTAGTAGTGGTAGTAGTAGTAGTAGTAGTAGTAGTAGTAGTAGTAGTAGTAGTAGTAGTAGTAGTAGTAGTAGTAGTAGTAGTAGTGGTAATAGTAGTAGCAGTAGTAATAGTAAGAATATAGTACAATAGAAGCAGTGGTGGTGGTGGTGGTGGTAGTGGTGGTGATGGTGGTGGTGTTGGTAATTTAGCCTCATCATTCTTTTTCATTCACTAGTTATAATGACATCGGGTTTGCAATTTCCTTTCCGACACTTCACAAACCGGGCGTGTTGCAGGGAGGCGAGCTGGAGTTCCCACGGCAGGGGTGCAGGGTGAAGGCAGACGCTGGGGACGTGCTGGTGTTCCCGGGGCGCCTCACTCACCCTAAGGCGCTGCGTGACGTGACTGACGGGGAGCTGCACAAGCTGATCATCCACCTTGACATGTACCGCGTCAAGCTGAAGTATTTCTGAGAGCTGAGGTACATAGGTCTCATTGTTAACTCTGACTTAGGTTACGTTAGGTTAGGTTAAGTTAGGTTAGGTTAGGTTACATCTCCGTTTATTCTGTCTTCAACATTTGTGAAAGCTTTTTATTTATGGAATAGGGGAAGCTGGCGTAGGGTAACAAGGAATAAAAAGAAAAGGCCCACTTGATTGCTTTTTCCTGAGGTAACAAGCTTCAAAAGTTCTGAGCTGAGACAACAAACTTCAGTATTTCTGAGAGCTGATCAAACAAGCTTCAACATCTCTGAGAGCTGAGGTAACAAGCTTCATTATTTCTAAGAGCTGAGGCAACAAGCTTCAATATTTCTGAGAGCTGAGGTAATAAGCTTCAATATTTCTGAGAGTTGATCAAACATTTCTAATTTCAGGTTACAAGCTTCAACATTTCCCAGAGTTGACCAAACAAGCTTCAACATTTCTCAGAGCTGATCAAACAAGCTTCAACATTTTTGAGAGCTGAGGTAACAAGCTTCAAAATTTCAGAAAACTAAGGAAACAAGATCCCTTTGTTTACTTAAGCTTCAACATTTCTGAAAGCTGAATGTATTGTTGTTGTTGTTGTTGTTGTTGGTTTTAATGTGTTCTTGAATGTTTTTAATGTGTTATTCAATGTTTTTTTTCTGTTTTGAATGTGTTATTCAATACTTTCTTGTTTTTTATTTGTTATTCAATGTTATTTTTTATTTATTTTCTTAATGCGTTCTTGAATTCTTTTATTTAATGTGTTCCTCATTGTTGCTGTCTTTTTTTTTCATAATTCACACATCCATCCGTAAGCTTCTGGGACATCCATGTACCCTTGCGCCTAGAATGGTGGATTAAAATAAAAATACATGCATATTCCATTTTTCCTTTAGTGTTAAGACTGAGAATCTAAGAAAAGAGTATCCCGTCGCTAATAAAGGACATTGGTTCTAAATAACTGGTTTGTAAGTGAAGAAGAAAAGAAGAAAAGAAAAAGAAGAAATTAAGTGTGTGTGTGTGTGTGTGTGTGAAAGAGAGAGAGAGAGAGAGAGAGAGAGAATGTGCACGTGTATTTTTTTTTTTTTTTCACCACCACGGTTGCCTGCTGGTCACCCAGCCAGTCTTCCCCATTACGGAGCGAGCTCAGAGCTCATAGACCGATCTTCGGGTAGGACTGAAACCACAACACACACAACACACACCGGGAAAGCTGGGCCACAACCCCTCGAGTTTCCTATTTACTGCTAGGTGAACAGGGGCTACATATTAAGAGCGTATGTGCGTGCGCGTGTGTCCATATCTTAAAAACTACTTAAGTGTGCCATCTAAGTATCTTGTTTTCTATTACAAAGTCGGTATGTTAGGGATAACTATACTACAAAGGTGTATTTGCTTTCGTTTTATTGCATTTACACAAGATAACACCAAGCGTCCTAATTTTCACGTCATAATGTTGTCTTATCGCATAATATCTCCTAATTAGACGCATGAATTAGACGTTGTATGAAATTCACTTGTGTATCTCTTTCTCATTTTTTTCTTTATTCTTTTTCAACTCGATTTTCTTTCTCTTCTTTCTTTTCTTTTTTTTCTTTTTATATTTTTACACTCTCTCTCTCTCTCTCTCTCTCTCTCTCTCTCTCTCTCTCTCAATCTTTTTGAACTGTATATATCAAATCGCATGTTTTGACTCTTCCATATCAAACCTCTGAGAGAGGACTGGAATGAATCTCATGAACACTTTCCTCAATGATGATGCAGAACAGGATGCACAAATACATGACAGTTAACAATAATACAGTAGCATAAACAATAATATACTTTTAATCATGACTATATAAGCAATCTAATATCCATGCACTTTTTTTTTTTTTTTTTATTTATAGGGTGAATTAAGTAAAAATCACACAAATAACAGCGGGTAATATATAGATCGAGTTCCCTCAGCTGTAAGATTCGAAGCATAAGGTATCAAATGTTATCGCGCCTGGGACAGAGATAGAGCACGGCTGGCTATAGTCTTCAGGAAGCAGAGACATCAAAATAAACACGTACGCTTTATATCTTCATTTTTAAGTACCATTTCTATTCGTAACACCATTTTTCTAGACAGAGAGAAAAGGGGAAATATGTAAAGGAAAACAAGAAAGAGAATTAACTTGAAAAGATATCAAAGGAAGCTATTTAAGGGTAAGTTTTGGAAAGTATGTATACCTGCCACGGGTAGGATAATCACTCGAGCCACACACACGCAACGTCCGGTCCGCGTGATATATATAGTGGCAGATAATATAGAACGTACATTGCAGTAGTAGTAGTAGTTGTAACAATAGTAGTAGTAGTAGTAGAAGTAATATAGTAGTAGCTTATAGTAAGAAAAGAAGGAGGAAAAGAGAGAAGGAAAAAAGGAAGAGGAAAAAGAGAAGCCGCGCGGGAAATTCATTATACTCGTATGAAAGAAAATATGATAGAACTTCCTAAGAACAAACTATGCAAGAGAGAGAGAGAGAGAGAGAGAGAGAGAGAGAGAGAGAGAGAGATGTTTACGTTGACAAACAGATTTGTGTTCCTAGATGGCGCACAAAGACACACAAGGTGACGGAGGCGGAGGAGGAGAGCAGCAGCAGCATCAACCCAGCGCCAGCAGACGATATATGTCAGTGTTTTACTAGCGTGCAAGGGGGAAGGTTCACAGTGTTTCTCGCTCCCGTGATTCTGCCTTGCCTTCACCACGACGCTTCTCCCTGTACACCCTTTGCGTGAGTACATACAGGAATTAGTGAAGAAGTGCATGTGTAGATGGGTATTTTCAGGTGGAGCGGCTAACTGTCAGTGGGATTTATATATTTTTTTTTTCATTTCCGTTGCATAATGTCTGTCTGTGTGCGTGTCGTGTGTGTATGCCTATGATGATGCAATACCCGTGTGTGTGTGTGTGTGTGTGTGCATGACTTGTTTTTTTTATTTTGTCCTTGTGTTTTTCCCCGTCATTATTTTTTTTTTTACCTTTTTTTTTATCCCTTCCTTGACTTACCAAATGAATGCTTACCTCATACTTTGCGATTCATTTAGTGCTAGTCTCTCTCTCTCTCTCTCTCTCTCTCTCTCTCTCTCTCTCTCTCTCTCTCTCACACACACACACACACACACAGGGTGGAGTAGCGGAAGGAAGTGTGTGTGTGTGTGTGTGTGTCCCATCGAGATGACCAAGAACAGGTTTGTAATATCACCGACTTTGAAGAACCAGTCAGATTGAATAAGTCTTTTTTTCCGGTCACCTAAAACTGTGACCCCTTCCTATCTCTCTCTCTCTCTCTCTCTCTCTCTCTCTCTCTCTCTCTCTCTCTCTCTCTCTCTCGGAAGAATCTGGAATTTCCCTCCACTTCTCTTTCCCTTTCATACTCCGCCTTTCCTCTCTGGAGCGCAAAATTGCCCTAAATGACAAAATGACATGTTTCTTTTAGGTTCTGTGAGTTGGATAAGAGAGGAGGAAAA
Source organism: Portunus trituberculatus (assembly GCF_017591435.1). NCBI lineage: Eukaryota > Metazoa > Arthropoda > Malacostraca > Decapoda > Portunidae > Portunus > Portunus trituberculatus. Next base: position 4,552,187 of record NC_059287.1, read on the forward strand.
GATTACAAGGATATTCAACTCTGGGCATTTTTTTGTTGTTCTAGTTTTATGAATGACTTGAAGAGTGGTTAGCGGTTAAGAGTAAGGAATTGTTAGTTTGATTAATTAATTGTGCGGTTTTACGAGCATTGTTAGCAGTAGATATTGTCAGGTTAGGTTAGGTTGTCTTTAAACTTTTTGAGCACCATGGCACATTTTCATATTTATTTTGCTTACTATATGGTGATTTTATACAGCTTCAGAAACTAATGTGAGGATTAAAATAGTGAAGATTCTAACCATTAATCATGTGACCTCCATAGACCCTTCCTAATGTAAATAAAATCGGTTAATCATACCCAAATTCATGGTAAAAATGCGTTCCTGTACTGAAGGGATTAAATCTTAGACTGTCACTTCGTACATGTTTCTCTGTTCATCACTGTTAGACGTCTTCACTTGTTCTACAGCCTCATCCAATCTTTGAACTGGGAGAAACTGTAAGATGTATTATTTTTTCATTGTTATCTTTCTTGTAGATGTTTATAAAGACTTCACGCATTTCTTCTGGTGCGGTTTGATTGTTTCCTGTTTGTGGTACTGTACGTTCACTATAGTTGTTGTATTGTTTATATTAACTCCTTCAATACTGGAACGCATTTTTATCATGTATTTTTTATTTATATTACGAAGAGTCTATGAATGTCAGAAGATTAATGGTCAGTCTTCACTATTTTAATCCCCATATAAGTTTCTGAAGTTTTATAAAATCGCCAAACAGTAAACAGAACAAATGTGAGAATGCGACCTGTTACTGAAAGGGTTAAAGCTTTGAGGCAAAAATTTGGTTAAGTTAGTTTGGTTATCATGTTCTTATATGTAACTTAGTTTTATATTTCGTTATATGATAGAGTGGCATTCTTCTTACTCTCACCTGTATTCTGTCCAACGCCTTAATGCTAGAGTTAACCAGTATTCTCAATCATCCATACTTTTCTCTGGTATACTCTGGAACTCTCTGCCTGCTTCTGTATTTCCATCTTCCTATGACTTGACGTAATTTAAGAGGGAGGTTTCAAGACATTTATCCCTTCTCTTTTTGGCTAATTCTCTCTGACCTACAAGGGGACTGACAACTTACTGGACCATTTTTTTCGGTTTATATTTCCCTTGACCAACTTTTCCCTCTTACATGAAAAAAAAAATATATAAGTTGAGCCTTTAAATTAGATTAGATCGTTACGTTTAGTTTTCATTTTCGTTGTAATGATACTTTTTTACATTACGTTATGAAATATTGAGATATATTTCTATTATCTTTAAATTTGATTGTGCTGTGTTTGTTCATGGTTAAATTATTTGTTAAGTTAGGTTAGGTTTAAGTTACAGATCGAGTTGTAGCTTCGTTAGTCGTGGGTTGAATTAGTTAAGCCAATGTAGACTAACTTAACCTACTTGAATTAACCTAACTTAACCTTATAATTCCCTTTAGCTTATGTCAGGTTATATTTAAGTTATTTTCATCATCACATCATCATCATCATCATCATCTTCATCGTCACTGTCATCATCACCATCATCATCATCATCTTCATCGTCATCACCATCATCGTCAGCATCATCATCATTACCACCATTATCACTATCATCGTCATCGCCATTACCATCGTCGTCATCATCATCATCATCATTATTGCCATCATCATCATCATCATCATCACCGTCATCATTATCATCATTATCATTATCATCATCATCGTCATCACTATCACCATCATAGTCATCATCATCATCATCATTATTACCATCACCATTTACATCATCACCACCACCATCATCATCATCATCATCATCATCACTATCGTCACCATCACCACACGAACAAAACAGACACGCCTCTTTCCGTTCTCCATACCAGTCTAACCTGTGCTGCTTGTTCTACTCTTGTTCCTAAGTGCATTGTTCTCTCTCTCTCTCTCTCTCTCTCTCTCTCTCTCTCTCTCTCTCTCTCTCTCTCTCTCTCTCTCTACGTCAATGGTGAAACTGAAGTGAACTGTGAAAAATTGTAATAATCATTTGACCTTCACTTACCTCCGTTCATCCGGGCAGACACACACACACACACACACCTGGCATCCATCCAAGTGTCTTTCTTTACCTAGTCCTCACGAAATATTACGTGTAAAGCTTATGGAAAGATGGTAGTAGTAGTAGTAGTAGTAGTAGTAGTAGTAGTAGTAGTGGTAGTAGTAGTAGTAGTAGTAGTAGTAGTAGTAGTAGTAGTAGTGGTGGTGGTGGTGGTGGTGGTAGTAGTAGTAGTAGTAGTAGTAGTAGTAGTAGTAGTAGTAGTAGTAGTAGTAGTGGTGGTGGTGGTGGTGGTGGTGGTAGTAGTAGTAGTAGTAGTAGTAGTAGTAGTAGTAGTAGTAGTAGTAGTAGTAGTAGTAATGTTAGTAGTAGTAGTTGTAGTAGTAGTAATAGTGATGGTAGTAGAAGTAGTAGTAGTAGTAGTAGTAGTAGTAGTGGTAGTAGTAGTAGTAGTAGTAGTAGTAGTAGTAGTAGTAGTAGTAGTAGTAGTAGTAGTAGTAGTAGTAGTAGTAGTAGTAGTAGTAGCAGTAATAGTAGTAGTAGTAGTAGTTCTAATAGCTTTTGTTTCTGGATTTTATTGATGAGACAAACAGAGAGAAACACATAAACAGACAGACAGACATACAGACAGACAGAGGTCACATCAATACATCAACTTCATTTTGACCTGAAAGGTGTTGCAGTGTAAACAAGGGCGACGTTGCCACATTCCTTTCTTGCATGTAAATAAACACACTGTTGCCAAATCCCTCCCCCACCCCCACCGCTATATAGGTAAGGACGCGAGAGAGAGAGAGAGAGAGAGAGAGAGAGAGAGAGAGAGAGACGCCGAGTGCATGTGTACTTACCGTCCCTGCGTTTGCCCGTGGCCTTTTCAATGCACACACACACACACACACACACACACACACACACACACACACACACACACACACACACACACACACACACACACATCCGTTCCCTACAGTCTATCGGCATGCCTTTATGGACATGCGCAATGACTCACACACACCCACACACGGCCCGGTAGCTCAGTGGTTAGAGCGCTGGCTTCACAAGCCAGAGGACCGGGGTTCGATTCCCCGGCCGGGTGGAGATATTTGGGTGTGTCTCCTTTCACGTGTAGCCCCTGTTCACCTAGCAGTGAGTAGGTACGGGATGTAAATCGAGGAGTTGTGACCTTGTTGTCCCGGTGTGTGGTGTGTGCCTGGTCTCAGTCCTATCCCAAGATCGGAAATAATGAGCTCTGAGCTCGTTCCGTAGGGTAACGTCTGGCTGTCTCGTCAGAGACTGCAGCAGATCAAACAGTGAATAACACACACACACACACACACACACACACACTGTACACAGTGAACCTTCCAATGCTAAACGTAAAATCTTCTCAGGTATTCTTTGTATCTCCATTTTAGCGCCTTCTTCTTCTTCTTCTTCTTCTTCTTTTTTTTTTTTTTCTTTTACTTCTTTGTTCTTTTTTCTTTTTCTACATCTTCTTCTTCTGTTTCTTCTTCTTGTTTTTCTTTTTCTTTTCTTTTTTTCTTCTATGTTCTTTTTCTTTTCTACTTCTTCCTTTTCTCCTTCTTGTTTTTCTTTTCTTTTCTTTTTTCTTTTTTCTTTTTTTCTTTTTCTTTTTCTTTTCTTCTTTCTCTTCTCTTTTCCTTTGTTTTCTTCTTCTTCCTCTTCTTTTTCTCCTCCACCTCCTCCTCCTCCTCCTCCTCCTCCTCCTCCTCCTTACTCCTTACCCTTACCTTGTACAAGTCTATTTATTTCTCGTGTCTTTAATTAGTATACTTGACAGAACTGGTGTGTGTGTGTGTGTGTGTGTGTGTGTGTGTGTGTGTGTGTGTGTGTGTGTGTGTGTGGCGGGAGAAAACAGCATGAGTCCACACAAATACATTTTCATGAGGTCAGCACTGTTTTGAATTCGGAATCCTTACTTATTTCTGGCACTTTCAACACTACTCCTATATTGCAGCAGCTACAGTACTTATTTAATTTGCCCTTGAGTTACGCGAGCACTTTTAGTTTGGCTCTTGAGTTATGCGAGCACTTTTAGGGTACTTAGTTATGAATCATCATCTTCATCTTTTCTTTTTGTTGTTGTTGTTGTTGTTGTTGTTCTTCGTCTTCTTCTTCGTCTCCTCCTCCTCCTCCTCCTCCTCCTCCTCCTCCTCCTCCTCCTTCTCGTGTCCTCCTCCTCCTTTCCTTAATTTTTTTTGTTTTCTTCTTTCTTCTTCTCTACGTTCTCCTTATTCTTATTCTTTTTCATATTCTCATTTTTATTCTTCTACTTATTATTATTCATTATTCTCCTCCTCCTCCTCCTCCTCCTCCTCCTCCTCCTCCTTTTCTTTTTATTCTTTTCTTTCTCTCTTTCTTCTTCTTCTTCTTCTTCTTCTTCTTCTTCTTCTTCTTCTTCTTCTCCTCCTCCTCCTCCTCCTCCTCTTCTTCTTCTTCTTCTTCTTCTTTTCCTTCTTCTTCTTCTTCTTCTTCTTCTTCTTCTTCTTCTTCTTCTTCTTCTTTTCCTTCTTCTACTTCTTTCTTCTCCTTTTCTTCTTCCTTTCTTTTTTATTTACCTTTTCTTTCTTTTTCTTTTTCTTCTTCTTTTCTTCTTCCTCTTTTTCCTTCTTCTTTTCCTTCTACTTTTTCTTTTTCCCCTTTTCTTCTCCCTTTCTTTTTATTTACTTTTTTATTTTTTCTTCTATTTCTTCTTTTACTTCTTCTTTAGTGCTACAAGAGTAAATTATTCAGTAGATGAACAGGGAAATAGTCATACAGAAGGATAGACATATAGTGTACACAGATAAATAAGGTATGGAATGAATAAGTAATACATTGGTCATTAAAAGTACGAGTATATGGGAGAGATAGTCTGCAGGTTTGCAAGAATACCATTTTTTTTCGTAGTTGATGCTTTTAAAACCGGTTGAAAGTGGAAATGGCTCAGAAAACTTGTCTGTATTTCGTAACTAACTGGTTCGGTTTCATTGGAAGGTAACTGAGACCTTGATCTTGTGTGTGTGTGTGTGTGTGTGTGTGTGTGTGTGTGTGTGTGTGTGTGTGTGTGTGTGTGTGTGACGTAACACCTGACGACGGTACAACATCAAGAATACAGTGAGAATATAAAAGACACGTCACCTTAGCAACACACACACACACACAGAGAGAGAGAGAGAGAGAGAGAGAGAGAGAGAGAGAGAGAGACAAAGGAAGAACAAAAAGACATATTGTGAAGTCCATTTGCGTTTATGTTTGTATGTATGTATGAATGACTGTACGTGTGATTGTGTGTGTGTGTGTGTGTGTGTGTGTGCGTGTGCGTACGTGCGTGCGTGCGTGTGTGTGTATGTGCGTGTGTTCGTATCTCTATCTGTGTATTTGTCTATCTATCTACCTGTCTGTCCATAATGCTAATATATCCGTTTTTTTTCTGTTTGTTTGTCTATCGACTTATCTGTTAGCTCTCCATCTATCTGTTTACCATCCCATCGATCTACTTGCACATCTTTTTGTTTATTCAGTGTCTACCTTTGTATCTGTCAGCTTATCCATCTATTTATCTATTACTCTCATTGATTTTTATATATATCTCTATGTATGTCTGCCTATCGCTATCTCTCCTTATCTTTCTCTATTATTTGTCTTTATTTATTCTTTTCATGTAAGAAGGGAAGACTGGCCAAGGAAGACAAACACACATTAAACAAGAAGGCCCACTTAGATGCCAGTTCTCTAACAGTTAGCCAAAAGACTGGGATAAATGTCTCAAAACCTCTCTGTCTGCATGTATGTCTATCTATATATCTATCTATTTCTTTAAGCGTTAAGACATTCCCCTCTTTCAAAGCCCAGACGTGACATAACTACTACACTCGTTTATTAAGATAATTAAAGGGCTTTCTAGAGTCCAAATATCCTGTCATTATTTTAGCACACTCGTTACTTGGAATTGCAACACTGGTATTTTTTTTTTTTTTTTATCTTTATTAGTACTCTCCACTGATGTCAATTACGAACGTTAACAAGGAAGGCAAGTGTTGTTCGGGGGTACGTGTTGTTGGCTACCTAAGACCAGTGACCCTGAAAATGAAATGGGAGAAATTAGTATTGGGTAGTTAATATGATGACTGTTTAATGTGTGTGGTGTGTGTGTGTGTGTGTGTGTGTGTGTGTGTGTGTGTGTGTGTGTGTGTGTGTGTGTGAATGACTATCTACAGAGTGTGAAGTATGACTAAAATCCAATGAACAATAGACAAAGGAAAGGAAAATAAAAATAAAAAAAACAATAAAACTTGCTTGCCGAGAATTGTCATTGTTTAGCTCGCTTCACAGAGGAAAGACATACAAGCAACTAATGAATTTCACGGAAGTTTAACGTCTTACTTGTTATCAAATACTACTGTACGTGTGACATTTAACGAAACTAAACCAAAGAAAGGAAGAAAAAGGAGACATTTAGTAACCCCTTCAGTACCATGCCGCGTTTCCATATTCATTCTGGTTACAATTTGATGATTTGATACAGCTTCAAAAACTCATGTGAGGGATTAAGATAGTGAATACTGGGGCCATTAATCTTCTGACCTCCATAGATCCTTGCTAATGTCAATAAAATGGTCTAATCGTTCACGGATCTCAAGTTAAAAAATGTGTCCCAGTATTGAAGATGTTAAAATGATTATATATTATCGTTACTATTTTATTCATTCACTTAGTGTATAGTGAATCAAGTTTAACGAATTACAAAAATAAAACAAATGAATGTAGAAGTGTATGTACCAAGAATGAACATGTGCTAGTGTTACTTCACGAAAAAACGAAACGAAAAAAATGGTGCAATATGAAATCATTGTTATTTACATCACCTCACTATCACTCACGGAGAGAGAGAGAGAGAGAGAGAGAGAGAGAGAGAGAGAGAGGAACAATAGAGCAACACGCCTCTTACTTTCCAGCGATCATATGCTAGAATGGTCCCCTCCCTCACCACGCCACGCTGCACGGCTGTTCACTTACCTGTTTGTTCATTTATTTTCGTTCTTATTTACTTACTTTCTTCCTTCCTTACTTACTTATTTACTTACTTATTCCCTCCATTCCTCTTTCCTTCTCTTACTCCCTCTCTTCCTTCCTTCCTTCCTTTCTTCCTTCCTTCCTTCCTTCCTTCCTTCCTTCCTTCCTTCTTCACTTTTTTACTTACTTCCTACTTACATATTTACTCATTTATTATCCATTTATTTATTTATTGTTATATTTATTTGCATACATCCCTATATACATACTTGCCTATTTATCTATCTATTTATTTACATACATAGAAACGTAATTACTTTTTTTATTCTTGTATTTTTTTATTTTTTATTTATGTCTGCCTAGTAACAAAGGACGAGAAGAGTGAAGTGGTTAGCGGCCTTTTAGCGACTCTCTCCTCTGCACTCTAGTGATCATAATGTCTTTCCCTCACCCCGCCGCCCAATACAAGGCTGTCACTGGCACTTTGGCCCGTATTCTGTAATGCTTTGCTGTCTCACCACCACTGCTTTCCAAAGGCTCCAGTTGAAGATACTCGTGTTTTTTACCCCTTCAGTACCATCACGCGTTTCCATATTCATTCTGGTTACTATCTGGTGATTTTTTACAGCTTCAGAAACATATGTGGGGGATTAAAATAGTGACGACTCTGGCCATTAATCTGCTGACCTCCATAAACCCTTCCTAATGTCAATAAGAACGTTTAATTGTACTCATAACTCAAAGTAAGAAAGCGTCCAGTACTGAAGTGATTAAGAGTATTTTTAGGACTCTGGTGATTGATAGGCAAGGTTTCTAGTTTATTAAAAGGAGAAACTGTCATGAAAACCCGGCTAGTTGTCTCTATGGCCTTGGAAAATTATCGTAGTGAGAGGGGAAGGCAATTTTAATACGGGCGTCACTGGCGTCCTTGTGTGTTTAGTATGCTTGGCTCAGTACTGTGAAGATTAACCCCTTCAGTGCCATGACGCGTTTTCATATCCATTTTACATACTCTTTGGTGATTTTATACCGCTTCAGAAACTTATGTGGGTAGTCGAATAGTGAAGACTCTGGCCATTAATCTTCTGACCTTCATAAAACCTCCTTAATGTAAATGAAATCGTCTAATCATACCCGAAACTCGTGGTAAATATGTGTCTCAGTACTTAAGGAGTTAATGAACTTTGTTGTAGGATACGTTTACATAATCAGCAAATTAAGAAAAGCACTTACCTTGTTTCTTCAACATTTTACCACAAGGCTGCAGGGAGAAGAATTATACGCGTTAGTGTTACTGTAGTGATGAATTTGAAGCTGAATGGAAACAAATGAAGTTAAAGTACAATAATATTAACCCTTTGAGTACCGTGCCACGATTCCATATTCATTCTGCTTGCCATTTGGTGATTTTATGCAGGTTTAGAAACTTGTGTTGGGGATCAAATAGTGAAGACTGTGGCCATTAATCTCCTGACCTCCATAGATCCTTCCTAATGTCAATAAAATGGTCTAATCGTAAACAAGTCTCAAGATAAAAATGTGTCCCAATATTGAAGGGGTTAATTAGTATGTGAACCAGGAGATTAATATCATATGTACGAAAAAATATTGATAAAAACGATGCGACAAAATTTACGCAACTGAAAAGGAATATACTAAAAGAAAAGAAAAGAATTGTAGAAAGTTATAAGATCGGTGATAGAAAAATAATGATGAACAAAATAAATACACACAAGAAATAAATAAACACAAACATTGCATTACCCACAACACATTAAAAAAAAAAAACTACTATACCAACAAAATCACTCAAACAACGACGAAATAAAAGAAAAAAGACGAAAAGATGATTCCAACCTGTGACATTTCCACCAGACAACGCACACACTGGCTTTGGGTTCCAGCAGGTGACGCACGGAGGTAAACAGCAGAGAGAGCGACAGGTAAAGGCTAGGCATTGCGTCACGCCCCTCCTGCTGGTAAGAGAGGCTCAGGGAGTGTGTGGAGTGGTTACCTGCTGGTGCTTCACGTAATTGTAACGACCTTCTTCGCCAATTTGTGCGTGAGAGAGAGAGAGAGAGAGAGAGAGAGAGAGAGAGAGAGAGAGAGAGAGAGAGAGAGAGAGAGAGAGAGAGAGAGAGAGAGAGAGAGAGAGAGAGAGAGAGCGCTATATGAGTGCTGTTTACTGTTACTTTCTACTACTACTACTACTACTACTACTACTACTACTACTACTATAATACAACATTAATTATTATTTTACTACTACTACTACTACTACTACTACTACTACTACTACTACTACTACTACTACTACTACTATCACCACTTCTACAATACGACAAAATTATTTACTACTACTACTACTACTACTACTACTACTATTAACATTTCCCAATGATATTTAACTCGAGTATCAAGTATAACATTATTTTTCTAGCTAACCTTCCTTAGCTACTGTACACACACACACACACACACACACACACACACACACACACACACACACACACACACACACACACACACACACACACACACACACACACACACTCTCTCTCTCTCTCTCTCTCTCTCTCTCTCTCTCTCGTCACCCAACACCACACGCATGACGGAGGAGGACTTGATCCCTCTTTGGTATGATTGCTTTCTGGATAGTGAGTTAGGGGAGAGATAGTGGTAGTAGTAGTGGTAGTAGTGGAAGTAGTAGTAGGAGTAGTAATAGTGGTAGTAGTAGTAGTAGTGGCTGTAGTAGTAGTAGTAGTAGTTGTAGTTATTGTTGTAGTAGTAGTAGTGGGAGAGTAAGTAGTGGTAGTAGTAGTTGTAGTAGTAGTAGTAGTAGTAGTGGTAATGGCTGTAGTAGTAGTGATTGTAGTAGTAGTAGGATTAGTAGTAGTAGTAGTAGTAGTGATTGTAATAGTAGTAGTAGTAGTAGTAGTAATGGCTGTAGTAGTAGTGATTGTAGTAGTAGTAGGATTAGTAGTAGTAGTAGTAGTAGTGATTGTAATAGTAGTAGTAGTAGTAGTAGTAGTGGTAATGGCTGTAGTAGTAGTGATTATAGTAGTAGTAGGATTAGTAGTAGTAGTAGTAATAGTGATTGTAATAGTAGTAGGAGTAGTGGTAGTATTTGTAGTTGTAGTAGTAGTCGTAGTAGTGGTAGTGGTTGTAGTGGTTGTATTTGTAGTAGTTGTGGTAGATTTGATTGTAGTAGTAGTAGTAGTAGTAGTAATAGTAGTAGTAGTAGTAATAGTAGTAGTAGTAATAGTAGTAGTAGTAGTAGTGGTGCTAAAAAAAACGTCCATTATTGCAATACTGTTGATGATAGTGATAAAGAATTACGAAAAATGATGATGATGATGATGATGATGATGATGATGATAATGGGACCAATACTGATGGTAATAGTACTTGGTAACGATGGAGGTGATGACAGTGGTGGTGAGATTGAAAGTCATGGTGATGGCGGTGGCGGTGGTGGTGGTGGTAGTGGTGGGTGGTGGTGGCGGTGGCGATGGTGATGGTGGTGGTAGTGGTGGTGGTGGTGGTGGTGGTGGTGGTGATGGCTGCCCTTGCTCAAAATGAACCTAAGGGAAAGAATGTATAAATTGCTGTCTTTACCAGGGAAGGTCTCTCTCTCTCTCTCTCTCTCTCTCTCTCTCTCTCTCTCTCTCTCTCTCTCTCTCTCTCTCTCTCTCTATCTATCTATCTATCTATCTATCTATCTATCTATCTATTTATCTATTTATCTATCTATCTTTATCTATTTATTTATCTATCTATCTATCTTATCTATTTATCTATCTATCTATCTATCTCTCTCTCTCTCTCTCTCTCTCTCTCTCTCTCTCTCTCTCTCTCTCTCTCTCTCAAGGTAGTATCCTGGACGCCCGTAAGTGAGATCTCTTTATATTATTTATCCTATTGTTAAAATTTTCCTCTAAAGCTTTTTTCATTCTTTTTCTTTTCGATCAATACTGTTTATTTCATTTTTATATTTTCTTTTCATATTTACGTTTTATTTTTCATTTTTGTATGTTTTCTTTTAGATTTCTTCATTATTGTTATTTCTTTGTTTTCTTGCTTTCCTTTCTTTTGTCCTATAGATGTTGTTTGTATTCTGGGTGTTTTTTTTTTTTTTTGTGTGTGTGTGTTTGGTTTAATTTTTGTGTGATTATTCTATCTAGTTCATTACATTTTTTGAGTTTTTTTTGTTGTAATCTATGGTTTTCTGAAAATTTCCCTGGTTTTCATAGTTGTCATTCTTGTAACTTGCATTTCCACTATTACCAATTTCATATCTTCACTATTTTTCTTAGTTTATGTATCTTGTATTCTATTTCATTTAGTCTGTCATCGTTTGTGTTACTTTACAATTCTCATCACTCCGTATTACACCTCCATACCTCACCAATAACTCACGTGTATAGATATCAATAGTCACATTTTACATCTTTTTTCATCACCGCATTGTTTCCTTTCCTCTTGCATCACTAGTTCCTGTTGAATTAATAATGTGGCTGAGACTCATTCCCAAACATTTCTGTGCTTCACCTTCTCCACTTAATTCCACCTTTCTGCCACCTCCACCTCTCCTCCATCTTCCTCTACTTCCTTCCATCTCTCCTTTTCCTAACTCCATTCTCTCTCCATCTCTCCTCTGCCTAACTCCATTTTCTCTCCACTTCTCTTCTTCCTAACTTCTTTTTTTCCTCTACCTTCCCTCCACCTACCCTCCACTTTTCCTCCACTTTCCCTCCAAAAGAACTTCCACATTCTGAGACTCTTATTCTCAAACACTGCTGTGCTTCACCTCCACTATTTCAAGAGGGTTTTATTCATATCTACACGAGTTTCTTAAGGTGTTTTTACGGTTCTAGAGGCAGAGTGACAAGATTTCTTTATTATTAACCTGAGAAACACTCTTGAAAATTCCGCTAATCATCTCTGTGGCCTTGGAAAATAGTCGTTGTGAGAGAATAAAACGTTTCTGAATAGGGACCTTACTTATACAGAACACCTTCCATCGCTCCTTTCCCTTCCACTCCTCCATAGCACATTGTTTATTTGCTGATGTATTTCACTTTCACCTTCCTAGACGTGCAAAGTTTGAATACACGTACAACAATAATTGGGGTCACGCATGGAACTGCACCCTCCGAGAACCTGTTTCATAGTGTGTGTGTGTGTGTGTGTGTGAAAGTGAGAGAGAGAGAGAGAGAGAGAGAGAGAGAGAGAGAGAGAGAGAGATGGTTCAAGCAGACAGGTTAGATTGCCATATTATGTAATTTTATCATTCACGATGAGAGAGAGAGAGAGAGAGAGAGAGAGAGAGAGAGAGAGAGAGAGAGAGAGAGAGAGAGAGAGAGAGAGAGAGAGAGAGAGAGAGAGAAAAAACACGAACAGCCAGACAGAGAAGATTAGCATATTATATAATTTGCGTAATGTCAGTCAGTCAGTCAGTCAGAGAGAGAGAGAGAGAGAGAGAGAGAGAGAGAGACGTGAATGCATTGTCATTTTGTCATCAACCAACTAATTCAGAGAGAGAGAGAGAGAGAGAGAGAGAGAGAGAGAGAGAGAGAGAGAGAGAGAGAGAGAGAGAGAGAGAGAGGCGCTCCTTCTATGTTCGTGAGGTCATTATGAAGCGTTCGTGTCTTGCCCGGGTGAAGCAACTCTGCCGGAAGATAGGTTTAGGAGATGCCCTTGTCTTCTTCTTCATCATCTTCTTCTTCTTCTTCTTCTTCTTCTTCTTCTTCTTCTTCTTCTTCTTCTTCTTCTTCTTCTTCTTCTTCTTCTTCTTCTTCTCCTCCTCCTCCTCCTCCTCCTCCTCCTCCTCCTCCTCCTCCTCCTCCTCCTCTTCTTCTTCTTCTTCTTCTTCTTCTTCTTCTTCTTCTTCTTCTTCTTCTTCTTCATCCTCCTCTCACTACTCCTCTCTTTCCGTCTGTTCTTTTGTTTCTTCTTTATTCTTTCTATTATTATTATTGTTATTATTATTATTATTATTATTATTATTATTATTATTATTATTATTATTGTTGTTATTGTTGTTGCTTCCACTACTATTCTTACTACTATCACTATTACTGCTATAAAGTTGCTGGTATTATCATTATTATAAAACTTTTCCTTCCTCCTCCTCCTCCTCCTCCTCCTCCTCCTCCTCCTCCCCCTCCTCCACCTCCTCCTCCTCCTCCTCTTCTTTCTTTTCCGGCGTCTGCATTATTAATATCAACATCATACTCTTCCTGTTTTCCTGTTAACGTGTCATTTGTTTTAGTTTCCTTATCTTTTATTCTCATTTTCTTATTTTTATTGAAGTATAGTCTCTCTCTCTCTCTCTCTCTCTCTCTCTCTCTCTCTCTCTCTCTCTCTCTCTCTCTCTCTCAAGGAACAGGTCTTATAATCCGCTGAGGAATTGTTTAAGATTAAAGCGACCTTGGCACTCCCTGTAGAGAGAGAGAGAGAGAGAGAGAGAGAGAGAGAGAGAGAGAGAGTCCTATACACTCGACTTTTTGTTTTGTTATTTAGTGTCTTATTTATTTAAAGATCGACACTAATATTACTTCCACTACTACTACTACTACTACTACTACTACTACTACTACTACTACTACTACAAATAAAAGAATACGTAATAGTTATACATTGATGCCCTTTCTATTTGTGCTATCAATATTGAACGTGTGTGTGTGTGTGTGTGTGTGTGTGTGTGTGTGTGTGTGTGTGTGTGTGTAAGATACCTCGCAGTAGACATATGATGAGTGCTTTAGCGCGGAAACTGTTGATAAAGAGAGAAGAGATTAAAGAAAGAATAACCAATAGATAAAGCTGCACCCTTCATCATTTTCACCGTGCATCCTCGCAAGTGACACAGCAGTAAAATCAAGCAGGGATTTCCGAGCTGCCTTGACTACCAATTTGTGTCCTGAAGAGTAACACTGACAGTAAATAAAGTTAGTACTATAACGTAGACTCGCTGTTGTTAGTGGAAATTTTAAGCGGTCAGTTTTTCTTTTTTTCTTTTTTTTCTTTTATATGTGAGAGAGGACTAGCTAAGCAGGGATTTCCAAGCTGCCTTGACTACCAACTTGTGTCCTGAAGAGTAACACTGACAGTAAATAAAGTAAGTACTATAACGTAGACTCGCTGTTGTTAGTGGAAATTTTGAGAGTTCAGTTTATTATTATTATATGCAAGCGAGGAAGACTGGCCAAGAGCATAAAAGATAAATAAAGAAAAAAAGCCCTCTCAGATGCTAGTCTCCTTATAGATCCGATAAAATTAGCCAAATTATAGGGACAAACTAAGATGATTGCTCTCAAATATAGTGGAGTTATAAAATAGGTTAGGACAGTCAATAGGAAGTTTTAAGATGTCGATTACTAGATGGGATGGGAAGATTAATAGGTTTTCGATCGTGAATGGTTAGTAGAGAAATAGTAAGAAAGTTGGTCTCAAATATTGTAGACTAGAGTAGAGTTATTATTTCTTTAGACGGTCACTGTGAAATTTTAAAATGTAATTAGATGAATGGATGGGAAGAAATAAGCCTTTAACGTGAGTGGTTAGTAAGGAGGTTGGTCTCAAATATTGCAGACTAAAGTTATCATTTCTTAGAACAGTCAGTAGGATGTTTTAAGATGTATTGTAGATTACTAGTAAACATATAGGTTACTAGACAAACTAAAGTTATCATTTCTTAGAACAGTCATGGGAAGAAATAGGTTTTTAAGCTTGAGTGGTTGGTAAAAAGATATTAAGAAGGATGCTCTTCAATATATTAGAGTTATAGAATAGGTTGTCATTTCTTAGGACAGTCAGTAAGAACCTTTAAGAAGTTATTGAGATGAAAAAAAAAATTTCGAAGGTGAGATATATTAAAAAGGTTGTTCTATAATATAATAGAGTGGAGTTGACTTTTTTTATCATTTCTCAGGGGAGTCGATATGAAACCTCAAGAGGCAATTAGATGGATGAATGTTTACAACCAGGTTTTTGAACTTGGGAGGTCATTAAATGGATGATAAAAAGGTTGCCCACAAATATATTAGAGTTGTAGAAAAGACTGGGTTATCATTTCTTAGGATAGTTAATGGGAAGCTTTAAGAGGTGGCTGGATGGGATGGGAAGGTATGTGTTTGTGAGTGGTTAGTAAAGAAATATTAAGACGGCTGCTCTCAAATGTAGTAGAGTAGTGTAGACATGCATTATCATTTCTTCGGGTAGTCAATACGAGGTGACTAGATGGGAAGGGAAGGAATGTGTTTGAGCGTGATTGGTCAGTAAAGAAATATTAGGAAGGCTGCTCTCAAATATAGTCGAGTAGTGTAGACTGTTATAATTTCTTCTGGCAGTCAGTAGGAGGTAGCGAGATGGATTAATCGTAAAAGAAAGAAGATTTGAACATGATATTGTAAGGGAAGGTGAAGCCATCATATCTACACGTGTCAAAAAAAAAAAAAAGACTGACATACAGACTCAAGAAAACTGCTTTGTCTAAGAATTACCCTTGGGAATGCATTTAAAAGACAACTCAATACCCTAAGGAGTATTCAATGTGTACTCAGTCCTTCCATGAAACACACCTACCTATTGCCATCTGTCATGCTTATCCTTAAATGTAGCTTATCTTCTTTAAAGCCGCCTAAAGGACTTGACACTAACACCCTGATTACTGAGGGTTTTTTTTCTGTAGAGGGGAAAACTGAACAAGGGCAAGAAAAACGATTAGCCTCTTCAATACTGGGACAACTTTTACCTTGAGATTTGTGTACAATTAGACTATTTTATTGACATGAGGAAGCGTCTATGGAGATCAGAAGATTAATGGCCAGAGTCGTCACTATTTCAATCTCCCACATGAGTTTCTGAAGATGTATAAAATCACGAAATAGTAACCAGAATAGATATGAAAATGCGTCATGGTACTGAAGGGGTTAAACAAAAAGGCCCACAGTCTCCAAACAGCGTAAAAAATGAGATAAATGTTTTTAAATCTTCTTAAATGAGTTCAGATCATGTGTAGATGGAAGTACGGAAACAGACATAGAGGGAGTTCCAGAGTTTACTAGAGTTTACTCCATTTAAATATTACTCTATTTAAGAAACGATTACATCATCTCTTATAAAAGCTGACTTTATTAAGGTGGCACTCATTATTTTGTCTTATCTTCATTACTGAATACGGATTTTGCGTACGTCACATTTGTTATATCCCGTATATCACTTATCAGATTGTCTTTCTAAGGTTTGTCGTTTTAAAACTTTCAATCTTCTTTCGTAACTATTATCGTTTCATGCTATGTATCATTTTACCCACCCATTACTTGCTATTACTACTACTACTACTACTACTGCTACTACTACTGCTACTACTGCTACTACTACTACTACTACTACTACTACTACTATTACTACTACTACTACTACTACTACTACTGTAAAATTATTGTTACATTCGTTATTATAAACCATTTCCTTCCTTCCTTCCTCCTCCTCCTCCTCCTCCTCCTCCTCCTCCTCATCATCATCATCATCATCATCATCATCATCATCCTTTTCCGGCGTCTGCATTATCAATATCAACATCGCACTGACTGTATATCCTTCCTGTAATGGTATCAGAAGTAGTGGTGGATGACTGGAATAACCTCAGATTTTAATGTAGAGCGTTAAGAGATAATCAGATGAGTGGCAAGCAGTGTGTTCCCAGATGTAGAGAGGCAAGTCACGTGAACAGACGCAGTTATCACGTTGTAGTGCCATTAACCCCCTCCCTCACCACAGTACTGGGATGCATTTTTACCTTGAGTTTTAGGTGTGATTAGACTCTTTTATTGACATTAAGAAAGTTCTATGGGGGTCAGAAGATTAATGGCCACGGTCTTCACTATCTTAATCCCGCATATAAGTTTCTGAAGCTGTATAAAATCGCCAAGTAGTAACCAGAATAAGTATGAAAACGCATCCTGGTACTGAAGGGGTTAAAGTGGAGGTTTAAGAGAACGTGAATAGATAGTTGACCAAAGAAAAAATAGATAAATAAGTGTTCTCAAAATTGATGTGGTGTATTGTATTAGTGTCAGTGTTAAGAATGTGTTCTCAAAATGCGTGGTGAGTGCTTTGTGTAGTGGCAGTGTTGGTAATGGGTGATGAGTGGCGTAATGTGATGAGATGATGGTCCCGTCAATTCACCCGTTTCATCTTTGTCACGAGTGCCATCTCAGCCATCTTACCTTGTCACCGCAATCATCCACCACAATAACTGCCCATCCCTAAGTATATACCGTGCTGTTTGATAACATAGCAGTGCATTAACGATATTAGTAACGCTATTTTTTAAGAGAGAGAGAGAGAGAGAGAGAGAGAGAGAGTTTATTCAATACACGCAGCTTTTGTTATGTAATTTAGTATCTCATTTTAAAAGATATACTACTACTACAACCACCACTACTACTACTACTTCGGCTGCTACTACTACTATTACTACTACTACTACTACTACTACTACTACTACTACTACTACTACTACTACTACTACTACCATGACTACTGCTACTACTACCATGACTACTGCTACTACTACTACTACTACTACTACTACTACTACTACTACTACTACTACTACTACTACTACTACTACTACTACTACTACTACTACTACTACTATTTCTACTAAGCTCTACATTGCTCCCCTCTCTACTCATTTGTGGTATGAACAGGTAATGTGTGACGCTGCATAATGAGAGAATGTGTTATCAAAGTATATCCTTCTAATCCTTATGATAGATGTCATGATTATCTTGTTGCTCTAGCTTCTTCAGTACCATGATGTGCTTCCATATTCATCCTGCTTATTAGTTGGTGATTTTATACAGCTTCAGAAACTTATGTGGGAATTAAAATAGTGAAGACTCTGGCCATTAATCTTCTGAGGTGGCCGTGGTACAGTGGAACCATGCGTGCTTTGGGGTCCTAGGGGTCTCCAAGCGCACGGGTTCGGATCCTGTCCACGGTCCGAGTGTAGGTTGGGTTTCCTCACTCAGGGCAACGGTTACCTAGCGGGTGGGCTTTGAGATAGGAGGTACCATAAAAAATATCTCCTTTAGCCCATAAATTCTCGTGAAAAGCCCACATGGTACAAATAAAAAAAAAAACCTTCCTAGTGTAAATAAAATCGTCTAATCATACCCAAAACACGAGGAGTTAAGCATCTGTTAGTTCAGCAGTTGCTTAGCGCCTTATTGTAGTATCAGTAACAGTATCTCTTATCACGGACAGTACAAATTGATATAAGTTAATATTTCATGCTATACACGCGTTGCACTTATTGCCGAGCCACGCCGCACCACTGACTGGGT
Organism: Portunus trituberculatus; assembly: GCF_017591435.1. NCBI lineage: Eukaryota > Metazoa > Arthropoda > Malacostraca > Decapoda > Portunidae > Portunus > Portunus trituberculatus. The sequence goes on from NC_059287.1 coordinate 4,570,624, forward strand.
TCTGGCAGTTATTAGTACAGAGGGTTTTTTTATGTAAGGAAATCTGGCCAAGGGCAACAAAAACGATTAAAACAAAAAGACCCTCTTAGGTGCCATTCCCCGAGTAGGTTTAAGAGAGTTAATCAAAAGAATGGGATAAATGTCTTGAAACCTTCCTTTTAACCCTTTCAGTACTGCGACACCTTTTTTAACTTGAGATTTGTGCATGATTAGGCCATTTTATTAACATTAGGAAGAATATATGGAGGTCAGAAGATTAATGGCCAGAGTCTTCACTATTTTAATCCCCCACATAAATTTCTGAAGCTGTATAAAATCACCAAATAGTAACCAAAATGGATATGATAACGCGTCATGGCACTGAAGGGGTTAAATGTATTCAGGTCTTCGGGAGATGGAAATACAGAAGCAGTTTGGGAGTTCCAGAGTTTACCAGATGTGGCGCTTAGAGAGATAAAATAAATGGCTAGAACTCTGTAGTACTTATTTTAAATTCGACAACAGATGGTTGGAAAAAATTCGTTTATCATTTGTCACTATAAGGAGGGAGCTGTAAGATTAAATAACGCACATACAACAGATGGTAAGTAATGTCTTTCATGGCTGTTTGTATTGCCTTTGACTAGTGTCTCTCCTATGAATAAATGTGTTCTCAAAGTGTGGCGATAGATCATTGCATCAGACTCAGCAGGTTAGCAGTATTAGCAGGGAACTTAAAGGGAAGATTAGATAAACTTACAGACAACAATGATAGCTGAGCAGAGACCTTAGGAGATGTATAATAGAGATCAAATAATGTGTTCTCTATCGTGGATGCTAAATGATTGTAATAGATTCAACAGTTTACTAGGGTAAATAGAGAACTTTAAGGGAAGATCAGATAGACTTATATACAGGAACAGTACGTTTAGGAAAAAAGATGCTTATAGGTATAGTGATCTCAAATGTGACAGATAACCGGAGGAGACTCAATTATCAAGTTAGTGATAGGTTAGAGCTGAAAGGGAAGATCAAAAAGTTTATAGGATATGAATGATGAGTAGGCACAGTGGCTTTAAGGGATGATGTTTACAGTATATGTCTGTGATAGGTAAGTGGAATGAAATAGAAGCTTTGAAGGAAGGTAACAGAACCAGTGGAAATTATTCGTGTGTTTAAAAATATTTTGTTCGATTCGAGTGATAGTTTAGCAAGAAGTCTGCAACATAAGTAGGGAAAAACTGAAAAAAATAAAAATAAATAAAAACTTGACTTATGATCTTTGCAGCCATTGAAGACATCCTTGTTCCAGATTAAACCTGAATGTACAAAATATATACAAAATAGTGGATAAGTTGGTGAGCGTGGGATCGGGCAGACGTCCACGCGTAGGTTCGAGTCCCACCACATACCGCTTTGAAGTTATGCCATTTGTCGAGTGGTTTGAAGTTACCTACATGTCACCATAATGCCTAGGTTCTAGGTGGTTACACCAAAGATGCGCTTGGGTGGTTATATGGGCCGTAATATGGGTACCAAATTAAATAAAATTGCCTGCGCTACTAATGGGCGGAAGTTGAACAGCTCTTCCTCTTCAAGTATGCCTACAGGCGCTATAGGCCATAACATACAAAAAAACTCTAAAAACACTGACTTCATAACATTACGGCCGCAATTCACCGTGAACAGCATAACCTAAACAGTAGGAGTAACCATACCAACGTCAATAACAACGCGAGTACTCTTTCGTAACAACACCACTGTGAGGAGAACAAAATGCCACACAAGCTTCTAGACAAGGACAGTATCCCCCTCACACTCGTGTATCTCACTTCAACTACCTGCTACGCTCTGCAGTGGAAGTTATTGGAGGTTTTAAGGAGGATTCTCGTGTTCCCAGTATTATTTTAAAGACTCCTGCATCTCATCTAGACTACTTGTAACACTGCAGGGGAAGTTATTGGGTTTTTTCAAGAGATATTCGTGTGTTTCTAGTGATATTTTCAAGACTCCTGCATCTTATCTTAACAATTCGTAACACTGCAGTGGAAATTATTGGGGGGCGGTTTCAAGGGAGAATATCAAGATTTCTAGTAATATTTTAAAGATATCATGTATTCTCACACACTTCTGCATCTCATATTGACTACATTTTAACATTCTGCAGTGGAAGTTATTGGAGGTTTCAAGGAAGGCTATCGAGGTTTCTAGTGATATTTTTTAAGATTCCTGCAATTCTCTTAGACTCCTTTATCTAATCTGGACAACTCATAGCACTGCAGGGAAAGTTATTGGGGCTTTTCAAGAGGGATTTTCGTGTTTCTGGTGATATTTTTTAAGACTTTAGCAACTCTTACACACTTGTAACATTGCAGGGGAAGTTATTGGAGGTTTCAAAGGGAATTCTCGTGTTTCTAGTGTTATTTTTAAGACTCCTACAATTCTCTTAGACTCCTACATCTTATCTTGACAATTTATAACACTGCAGGGAAAGTTATTGGTGGTTTCAAAGGAGGTTCTCGTGATTTCTAGCGATATTTTTAAGACTCCTGCAGTTCTCACACACTCCTGCATCTCACCTCGAGTACTTGTAACACTGCAGGGGAAGTTATTGGAGATGTGTGGTTTTCAAGGGTGTTGTCAAGAAGATTCCTATAATGTTCACTTGTTTTCTCATCTGAGCTTCTAAAAACGTTCTGTGGTGTTTAGAGTGATCAAGATTTTTATGGAGCATGATTTGAATGGTGTTTTTATAAGAGAGAGAGAGAGAGAGAGAGAGAGAGAGAGAGAGAGAGAGTGACTGATCTATACAACCTTTGAAAACTGTCATGTGAAACCCAATCTTTACAGGACACAGACTCAAATGCTTTAGTGTGTTCGATAAGGTTACCCAAGAATTGTTTTCTTTGTCTGTCTTGTTTCTTTGGTTAAAAAAAAAAAAATGTGTTAACTTCCTCAGGATCAGAATACCCTCCACTAGGTTTACAATATTCTGAGCTAAAGTCCCCAGTAAATAGGCCTAACCACTGATAAACACACTAATGATCCACAAAATGCTCCACGTTAAGATACAAATGATAAACGTTTGTCAGATTGATTATGCTTTTGTGGTTGATTGAGAGTACGTCAGTCAGCCAGTCAGTTAGCCAGTCAGTCAGTTAGTCAGTTAGTTAGTCATTTAGCCAGCTAGTCAGTCAGTCAGTCAGTCAGTCAGTCAGCCAGTCATTCACTCAGTCAGTCATTCAGCCATCCAGTCAGTCAATCAGTCAGTTGGTCAGTCAGTCAGCCAGTCAGTCAGTTAGTTAGTCATTGAGCCATCTAGTCGTCAGTCAGTCAATCAATTAGTCAGTCAGTCAGTCAGCCAGTCATTGACTCAGACAGTTATTCAGCCATCCAGTCAGTCAGTCACTCAGTTAGTCAGTCAGTCAATCAGCCAGTAAGTCAATCAGTCAGCTAGTCATTCACTCCGTGAGTCATTCAGCCATCCAGCCAGTCAGTCAGCTAGTCAGTCAGTCAACGATCCAAGAACTGTCACGTGTAAGCCTCATGACTTCCTACAGCTTCCCTTCATTTCTTGTTTTGTCCAGTTAGTCTATCAGTCAGTCAGTCCGTCACTCAGTCCGTCAGTCCGTCGGTCACTACCTCAGCCTCCTCACGTGACCTCTGAACCTTCGTCCTCGCCACAAACCATCCGCTGACGGAGGAGACCAGGCGTGACTCAGCTTTCATGTTTACATAACACCGTTCACTCTTTGTCCAGCAGCGTGATGGGTCTGACTCACGCTTATGACCGCTGCCTCTGAGTAATTATACCACTGCTCCAACCCTCAATAAAATTCATAAGATCAGGAGAGAGTGTGGGAAGTTACATGAAGAGATAAACAAACGCAGAAGGGAATAAGGGGCGCTCCAGAAAGATGCAAGAACACATAAGCTAGAATATAGATAACGTTACTCGCATAGGAATATTAGAAATTAATTTATCAGAAGGTATTAGGCCTATACGTGGTAGTATTTGCATTAAACATACCTACTTGTTTCTACTTACTATCATCATCCATAAGTTTGTCCAATATTTAAATGCCCCCTCATGACTCAGCACTAAATCCTAACTGTTGAGTGTACTAACGATTCCATTCATCTACCGCTCCCTTCTATCCGTTTCCAAATGTGTCAGACTTGATCCCATTGTTTCTTAATGTCCTCTCCTGATTACTGAAGTTAGGTAACAGTCTGTACAAATTCTCTTCTTTCTTCTTCTTCTTCTTCTTCTTCTTCTTCTTCTTCTTCTTCTTCTTCTTCTTCTTCTTCTTCTTCTTCTTCTTCTTCTTCTTCTTCTTCTACTACTACTACTACTACTACTACTACTACTACTACTACTACTACTACTACTACTACTACTCTTTTCATTTTCTTCTTTTTAGTAGCAGTAGTAGTAGTAGTAAGTAAATAAGTAAGTAAGTAAGTAAATGTTTATTGCTAATAACTGCCAGTACATAACATAATACGTACAAGTACATAGTGCATATATTAGCCACGGTCCGTCGAGCCGTAGCTCCTTGACGGACGTTCATCACATTAATATAGCGTTAGGTAACAGGTCACAACGCCTCAACAAGTTAAGTTGTGAGGAGGAATCAACAAGTACAATAACAAAAAATAGAAAATAAAAAAAAACAGAAAGCAAAGACATACGATTGTAGAACAAAACGTTAAGTTACACAAATTGATACATTCTGTTGTGAGATTAAAAAAGCTTTAATATCCTTCTTGAATATTTCGAAAGTATTAGTTGTAAGGAGAGTCTTTTCATCAAGAGGCAGACTATTGAAGAGTTTAGGCCCTGAACTAATGATGCTGTTTTTGAATAGTGTAGTTCTAAATACTGGACAAATAAGATTAACGTTATTATTTCTAGTGTTTACAACATTGTCAATTAACTTGTATATCGTGTTTTTTGTTTCAGGTTTTTGAAGATTAGCAATAACATAAAATATTTATGAATACAAGAAAACTTCATCAACTTTGCCTCAGAGAATATATGATTAGTGGAATCAGATTTTTAAGGAAGAAGATGCATCTTAAAATTTTGTTTGGGCAATGGTTAGTCTGTTAAGGAAGGACGGCCATGTGCACGCCCATATCGAAACACAGTACATAAGGTGTGGGTGACAAAGGGTATAATATATGCTGATCATAGCTTCTGTGGTTAAGTTATTGCGAATTCTATACAGGATACCAATAATCTTTGAAATTTTTAGACATGTCTGATCGATGTGGTGTTTGAGATTTAAGTTTTGATCTACGTATGATGACTCTAAGAAATTTAGTGTGGGTGACTTGTTGTATTACTTGACCATGCAGTAGAACAGGATTTATTGAATGTTTTAGTGATCTACTTTGAAAAAATATAATTTTTTTTTTTAAATATTGATTATTAATCTATTTGCATTAACCCATGATTTTATGTTGTTTAATTCCGAAATTAAATTTGAGTGGAGGGAGTCTAGGTTTTTATCCTTTAAGAGAAGTATCGTATCATCAGCATATATTACAAATTCAAGTTTTTTTTACTAGCATTAACAATATCATTGATGTATATAAGAAAAAGTATTGGTCCAAGAACAGAGCCTTGTGGTACACCTTTGTTAATGGATCTTAAAGGAGAATAACAATGATTACAGTACACAGCTTGTTTTCTACAAGTAAGATAGTTCTGAAAAAGCTTTAGTGGTACACCTCTTATTCCTAAATGCTCTAATTTCCGTAGCAGAATCTCATGATCTGAAGTGTCAAGTGCTTTGGATAGATCTATAAATACACCTACTGCATATTTTTTTTCTTCTAAGGCTAAATACACATTGTTAACAAGTTGAAGTAATGCAGACTCAGTGGATCGGTGTGTTCTGAAGCCATGCTGGTATTCTGTTAAAAGTTGTTAGCTTCAACACAATTAGTTATTCGAAAGAAATAATCATCTCAAAAATTTTGTTAAATGCTGGGAGTATGGAAATGAGTCTGTAATTATTTATTTCACATGTGTCACCTGATTTGAAAATAGGAATAACTTTAGCTATTTTGAATTGGTTTGGAATTTTACCAGTTTATAAAGAGAGATTAATGATATGAGTTAAAGGAGTGGCTATAAGGTGTGAGGTGTACTTTGATACTTTAGGTGATATAGCGTCATAGCCAGGGCTATCGGATTTTAAGGAATTTAGGATTTTTTCAACTTCAATTTTATCAGTAGTTGCCAAATATAGGAAAAAGTAAGGTGAATTTCTCAGATAAACTTTGTAGTTACTTTGTTCATTTAAGGCATGTGTATTTTTTAGAAAATGTTCATTGAATTTATTGGCAATGTCATTACAATGTGGTTGTAACTCAATGATGCGCTGAGTGTTGCCTGACCTACTCAAGAGAAAATTTATTGTATACCACTGGCTTTTAGGGTCACCTTATTTACTTGTAAGTTTGTTCTTGTAGTATAAGCTTTTTGCACTCCTTAAGGTTGACGTTAGTGTGTTACGGAAGCGTCTATACTGGTGTCTATAAGTTAATGGCCATTTTTTTGCCAACCTCTCTAAGCGATGCTTTTCTTTGATGCTAGTTTTCAGTGCAGAAGTGATGTAAGGACTATTTGCATGCTTTTTGTTTTGACGGATATTTCTTATAGGAAAATTCGTTTCAAATAATTCACTAAATCTATCGAAAAAACAAGTTGTAAGGCTCTTCAGCGCAAGTTGAGTTTAACATAGAATTCCAGTTAACTAGTGAGATGTCGTTTGCAAACTTTTCCAGGGATACTTTAGTGCAGTGTCTTTCACTGATGTAATGTGGTGTGTGAGTTATTGAGTTAAGCCTGAAATGTGAAACAGTGAAAAAATTATCGGATATATCTGTTTGAATAATGTAATTACCGTTATTCTCTTCTGGTTGGTTCGTCTGTGAGTGTAGCTGAAGTGCTGGTCACTCTGGTTGGTCTTGTTATTAATGAGTAAAGGGAAAAGGAATACATTGAATTTATAAACTCAAAAACATTAGTAGTAGTAGTAGTAGTAGTAGTAGTAGTAGTAGTAGTAGTAGTAGCAGTAACAGTAGTAGTAGTATCATTAGTAGTAGTAGTAGTAGTAGTAGTAGTAGTAGTATCATTATTATTATTAGTAGTAGTAGTAGTAATAGTAGTAGTAGCAGCAGTAGTAGTAGTAGTAGTAGTAGTAGTAGTAGTAGTAGTAGTAGTAGTAGTAGTAGTAGTAGTAATATTTTTCTTCTTTTCCTCCTCTTCTTTCTCCTACTTGTGACCTTTCCAGCTTTAGAACGCTTCGTAGGCCCCGTGATGTCCGTCGTCCTTCTCAGCCAATGGAAGGGACAAAGATGAACACAGTCTTCACACCCACACGTCTCTCAGCTTCTTACCTCTCTGACGTGTTTCCCACTATTTCACCACAAACCTTTTAACCCTCTCAGTACCGCGACCCGTTTTCACATTCATTCTGTTTACTTTTCTGCGATTTCCACACAAATTAAATGATTAGGTGAAAAATTAAGGTACACACGCTCAGCTAAAAGGAAAAAAATAGAAAATGGTAATACTTGTTTAACTTCTCACTAAAATGTCTCCCTTTGGCATTTTCTATTGTTTTAACTGTCTCTCTCTCTCTCTCTCTCTCTCTCTCTCTCTCTCTCTCTCTCTCTCTCTCTCTCTCTTCAACTTTCCTTTTAATTCCATGTTTTCCTCCACCTTTCACCTTCTTTCACTATTGTCTTTTATCTTTTTCGTTTCTTTCATTTTCTCTTCTCTCCAGTTTTCATCTCTCCCTCCATCTTTTCTCTCCAAATCCTTGTTGTTTCCTCAGCCTCTTCCCTTCAGCTTTCCAGTCTTTTTCTCCATATATTGACTCAGTTTCTTCCATCCTTTCATTTCACCTCTCTCTCTCTCTCTCTCTCTCTCTCTCTCTCTCTCTCTCTCTCTCTCTCTCTCTCTCTCTCTCTCTCTCTCTCTCTCTCTGCAGTCTTCTCTCTCTCTCTTTCTCTTGATTCCTTTCTCTGGTTTCCGTCTTCCAAATCTCTCTCTCTCTCTCTCTCTCTCTCTCTCTCTCTCTCTCTCTCTCTCTCTCTCTCTCTCTCTCTCTCTCTCTCTCTCTCTCTCTGCAGTTGTTCTTATCTCTATCTTTCTCTTGATTCCTTTCTCTGGTTTACCGTCTTCCAACTCTCTCTCTCTCTCTCTCTCTCTCTCTCTCTCTCTCTCTCTCTCTCTCTCTCTCTCTCTCTCTCTCTTGCAGTTGTTCTTATCTCTATCTTTCTCTTGATTCCTTTCTCTGGTTTACCGTCTTCCAACACTCTCTCTCTCTCTCTCTCTCTCTCTCTCTCTCTCTCTCTCTCTCTCTCTCTCTCTCTCTCTGCATGAAGGCCTTGTATAACTTGTAAGGTTGGTTAGGCTTTTTCTTTCATCGTCTGCTGGTTTCTCTCCTTTCCTTTCTATTGATTTTGTTGTGTAATGCTGAGTGTGTGTGTGTGTGTGTGTGTGTTGTAGAACGTGGTTATGTAGCATTTCTAATGATTTTCACTTTGCATATATGGTAGAGAGAGAGAGAGAGAGAGAGAGAGAGAGAGAGAGAGAGAGAGAGAGAGAGTTAAGATGAAGCGATGGTACAAATGGAGAGAACTAATAGAGAGAGAGAGAGAGAGAGAGAGTGGAAAGCTGAAAGGAAAGAAGCGGAGGAAACAACAAGAATTTAGAGGGAAAGGATGGAGGGAAGAATGGAAACTGGAGAGAAATAAAAGAATAAGATAACGAAAAGATAGAAACAATAACGAAAGAAGGTGAAAAGGGAAAGAAAGTAAGGAATGAAAAGGAAAGTTGAACAGAAAGAGAGAGAGAGAGAGAGAGAGAGAGAGAGAGAGAGAGAGAGAGAGAGAGAGAGAGAGAGAGAAAATAAAAGTAAAGCAAAAGCCACATGAACGAGAAATAGAGAAATAGAATAAAGAAAAACTGCAGAAAATATGCAAAACAACTGGAAACAGAATATGGAAAGGATGAAAGGAAGAAAACAAAATAATAGAAAAAGACGAAAGGTTAACATGAATTGGTGGAAAGAGAGAAGGACATTTGACATTTGCACCATTTTCATCCACGTCACCCTCCATCCATCACCGTTTCACAGTAAACTTCACCTCCACCCAATACCTTTCCTCATCCATGGACGACTGATCATACATGCCTTCTTTGTACGCGTATCCTCAGTGCCAGGGTGCCAGAGAGCCTTGCCGTGCCCGTGTCAAGGTCCGTATTTCGCAACACTTCTCTCGTTGTGACTGTTTCTTCAAGGCCACAGAGATAATGAGGTGGATTCTCAAGGGGCATTTCTCTCGTCTAAAATGTGGAAATATTGTTAATCTGTCACTAGAACTATGAAAACACCTATATAAACTCTTATCACTTCAGTTAGTCTTTAGAATCTAGATTTTGAAAGGTCACAGAAATGATCAGCTGGATTTTCAGGGTGTTTCTCCAGTATATAATGTGGAAATACTGTTAATGAATCACTAGAAATAAAAACACTCTTAGAAACCCTTGTCACTTCATCTAGAGCCTTTAGAATCTAGATTTTCCAATGCCACAGAAATTATCAGCCTTATTCTCAGGGGTATTTCTCCGGTTCATAATTCAGAAATATTGTTAATCTATTTCCAGAACCCTAGAAACACCCTTGAAAAACCGTGTCATGTCAATTAGAACCCTTAGAATCTAGATTTTCCAAGGCTACAGAGATTATTAAGGGTGTTTCTCCTGTTCATGGGGTGTAAATATTGTTAATCTATCACTAGAAATATAACACCTTTGCAAACCCGTTTCACTTCAGCTAGACCCTTTCAAATGTAGTGGGTTGTCACAGAAGCGTTTTAAAAGGGTTTCTATGACACTGCCGCGTCTTTTATCCCAGCTGTGTGCCACTTACCCAACAGTGCCATTAATATTAAAGACAGGGGAGGGATCTAATGCTGAAAGGTTACGGAGGAGGAGGAGGAGCAGGAGGAGAAAGACGAGAAAGAGGAGGAATAGGAAAAAGAAAAGAAAAAGGAGATGAAGATTAATATGGTAGTTACATATCAAAAAATATAAAAGAAAGACAAAAAATAAGAAAAGGAAGAAAGAAAAGAAAAAGGAAAATGATTAATATAGTAGTTACATATTAGAAAGGAAAGAAGAAAGATAAACAAAAGAATAAGAAAAGGAAGAAGAAAAGAAAGAGGAAGAAGAGTGATACAGTAGTTACATCTTAGGAAGGACAAAGAAGAAAGACAAAGAGGAATAGGAAGAGAAAGACAAAGAAAAGAAAGAAGAAGATTGATAAAATAGTTACACATTAGGAAGACAAAAAAGAATGACAGGAAGAGGAAGAGAAAGAAAAAAAAGAAAAGAAAGAGGAAGAAGATTAATACAGTAGGAAGAAGACAGAAGAAAGACAAAAAGAGGTAAAAGAAAAGAAATAGAGGAAGAAGATTAATAAAGTTGTTACGTATTAGGAAGATAAAAAAGAAAGACAGAAAGAGGAAGAGAAAGAAAAGAAAAAGAAAGAGAAAGAGAATTAATACAAGTGTTACGTATGAGGAAGGAGACAAAAGATATTTTCGATAGTCATTTAAAGATACACAGAAATATAGCAAATAATGAATGAAAATAGCTTGATAGATAATAAGACCAGTAAATTCATAAAACAGACAGGGAGTAATCTCAATTTTTTCCTTACACTTCCAATACATAACTTAAAAACATCTTACACGTTTCTATACATTTTATTTAAGCTCTTGTGAATCGGGAGCTTTGAAACAAGATGAGATAAATTAACTGTAGTGTAGTTGTGTGTTTTTAAGAGATTCACACGTGTTGACCAGCGGGCTTTTTTGCACCTTTCCCTATTTTTTTTTTTTTTATTCTTATTTTTATCCTCCTTATTTTTCTTGTCTTCTTTCGTAATGTGGAAGTACAGCAATACAAATTTACGTGAACGAATTCCAAAATATCTCCTTCAAAACTTCTAAGAACCTCAAACATTTCCATCAAATCACGAGAATTTATCAGATACTTGGGAACTGGAGTATATTGACGTAAGGAGGTATGTACATCAATACACGCTCATAATGTACGAAGTTGGTCTAGGTCCTCGCCCTTTAACTCTCAGCTGATGTTCCTCGCCTCTCGGTCAGTCAGTCAGTGTGGCATTGAACGTGATCGAGGTAGGACGTGCGCACTTTACTCTCAAGGCACAGTGCAATATGAGAAAGGCGTCAGTGTGTCTGGCTCTTAATCAAGGAATGTTTGGCGGAAGAGTTAAAGTTCGCTCGTGTGTTGATAATGTGAAATGCGTGTTTGCATACTATTACCTAATCTTGTGCTTGGCGCGGTGGTAAAGCGTCCTGCTGTGTGTGTTTCTGTGCATATAGAAGTGTTACAGTGACATTTGATTGGTGTGTTGCGTTCAGTTATTGGTGATGTAACGATGAGATTGGTGTGTGTTTGTGTTTTCTGATTCCTCTCCTCTATTTCCATTTTTTTCTTTTTTTTTCTGGTCCTTTCTTTTATTTATTGTGTTCTGCGTGTCCTTGTTTCCTTCATTCTGTCATTCATTCTTTTTTCATGAGTTATTGGTGACGTATGCTTGTCTTCCCCGATTCCTTGTCACTACTTCCATTATTTTGTCGTTTTTTTCAGTATTATCATTATTTTCTGCATGTCCTTCTTTCTTTCTTTCTTTTGTTATTTTTTCATTGAGTTATTGGTGATGTAACGATAAAACTTCTGTATGTTTGTTTGTTTATCTTATTCCTTTTCACTACTTCCATTATTTAGTCGTTTCTTTCATTGTTATTGTTTTCCGCGTGTTTTTCTTTCCTTCTTTCCTTCATTCTTCTTTTCATCGAGTTATTGGTGATGTAATGACGAGATTACTGTATATTTGTCTTTTCTAATTCCTTTTCTTTCTTTCCTTTTCCCTTTCTTTTATTTATTATTGTGTTCTGCATGTCTTTTTTTTTTTTTTTCCTTTCATTTTTCATCTCCATTTGTCCTTATTTATTTGTATTTCTTAATTTCTTCTCATATATCTCTCATTTAAATGGTTTTGTTTATTTCTTTTGTTTTCGTCCTCATTCATCTATTTAACCTCATTATTACTCATGTTCTCTAACCCTTCCTCTTTATTTTGTTTATTTTCTCTGTTCCTAAATTTATCCTCTTTAATCATGCTGCTTTTTGTTATTTTCTTTATATCTTGCTCGGTTTATTGATCTTCCTTCGTCCTCATTTCGTCTTCGTCCCCTGCTCCTTTACGTATACTGTGTGTGTGTGTGTGTGTGTGTGTGTGTGTGTGTGTGTGTGTGTGTGCGTATGTGCGTACGTGCGTTTTCACGATAATTATCCATGTTATCTTATTCTACAGCTTATACATTATAAAACGCCTACACACACACACACACACACACACACACACACACACACACACACACACACACACACACACACACACACACACACACAGGATGAAATAATACCGAAGCTTAAAGGAACACCACCAACAACAGTAGCAACAGCAACAGCAACAGCAACAACAGCAACCACAGCAACAACAATAACAACACACACACACACACACACACACACACACACACACACACACACACACCACAGATTTAAAAGAATATATATATATATCTCACCACAGTACGAATATAAATTAACAAAATGAAATAGAATAAATAAAAAGAAGTCTTAAAATAAAAAGTAGAAATGATTCCCTTTAATCCAGACCTGTTTATCTACCCAGGCATTTCAAGGTCACCAAAATATTATTCTCTTCCCGCCTCGTACTGTACCTACTAAGACTTTGAAGGGAACCCAAGCGAACACAAAGAAAAACACAAACATTACCTCTGTTGTTGATCCACGAGGGTATGTGTGTGCTACGCTCCTTTACGTAAATCAAGAGAGAGAGAGAGAGAGAGAGAGAGAGAGAGAGAGAGAGGGGGGGGGGAAGAGAAGGAGGAGTGAGAAACTGTCAGGAAAGTTAAAGGTATTGATCGTGTGGTGTTAAGAGAGAGAGAGAGAGAGAGAGAGAGAGAGAGAGAGAGGGAGAGGGAAGCGAGAGAGAAATATACACCGCACATACTGAAATACTTGGATGATTATTATGACCAGAGAGAGAGAGAGAGAGAGAATTATTATTAGACAAGGAGTGCAGCCAAAGACGTCGCTACATAGAAAACATTATAACTTACTGTATCAATCACCATCAACATCACCACCACCACTACCACTACCACCATCAACAACAACTACAACAACAACAACAACAACAACACTTTTCTCAGAAGATGCAGAGAGAGAGAGAGAGAGAGAGAAATACATTGTTGCTTAGAGGTGCGTCTCTCTCTCTCTCTCTCTCTCTCTCTCTCTCTCTCTCTCTCATTTCTCCTTAATTTTTTGTGTAGTTTACTTTTTTTTCAATTCCTTTACGTATAATTCTAATGAAGGAAGATTATAATTATTTAGGTGAGGTGAGGTTAGGTGAGGTTGGGTTAAGATAAGCTCAAGGTCAAAGTGTATCACTATGTTTTGAGCTTGAGTTTGTTCACCTCTCTCTCTCTCTCTCTCTCTCTCTCTCTCTCTCTCTCTCTCTCTCTCTCTCTCTCTCTCTCTCTCTCTCTCTTAATTCCTCGTTCTCTCCACTCATCATTCCTTTCTCTGGTTTACCTCCTTCCAACACTCTCTCTCTCTCTCTCTCTCTCTCTCTCTCTCTCTCTCTCTCTCTCTCTCTCTCTCTCTCTCTCTCTCTTGCAATTGTTCTTATCTGTATCTTTCTCTTGATTCCTCATTCTCTTTACTATTATCCTTGGTTTACCTCCTTCCAACTCTCTCTCTCTCTCTCTCTCTCTCTCTCTCTCTCTCTCTCTCTCTCTCTCTCTCTCTCTCTCTCTCAAGGCGCATATATACAAAAAGAGTGAGTGAAACATTGTGAAGGTATTTCCTCCTCACTCACCTTCACCCTTGCACCTGGAAAACAAAGAAGGTGCAGCTGAGGGTACGTTGCTCCCTTCACTGCTGTTGCTGCTACTGCTACTACTACTACTACTACTACTACTACTACTACTACTACTACTACTACTACTACTACTGCTGCTGCTGGTGCTGGTGCTGCTGCTGTTGCTGTTGCTGCTGACCACCACCACCACCACCACCACTGCCACTACTACTACTCCTACTACTACTACTACTACTACTACTACTACTACTACTACTACTACTACTACTACTACTACTACTACTACTGCTACGAGTACAATTTAATGCGACGTTCAGTTTGTATTTCCTGTGATTGACATGACTCTTGTCTCTTCCTCGTTCCTTGTTCTTCCTTGAGAGAGAGAGAGAGAGAGAGAGAGAGAGAGAGAGATTCATTCACTTGTCCTTTTCCTCTTCCTCCACATCCCCCTCCTCCTCTTCCTCTTCCTCCTCTGTGTCTGTTTATATTTGTTATCATCATTATCATCTTTACTTCCATTACCATTACACACACACACACACACACACACACACACACACACACACACACGTAATGAACTGCCTCACGCACACCCACACAAACGCACGCAAGCTACTTGTATGTATACCATTACTGTAATTGCGCGCGAGTTTCAACAAATGCAGTACATATTTCGTTTTTATTTTTATTATTATTTTTGTTATTATTATTATTATTATTATTATTATTATTATTATTATTATTACTGAACTATGAGTGCCAACTGAAATAAAGAATGTGTTTTGTCTCGTAAGGAAAGGAGGGAAGATGAGATACAATATTTGCATCACTGATTAATACACCTGTGAAACTGTATACACCTTTATAAAGAGACTCCAGGCAAGATGGTTACCTCCTCGTCAACTTCAGTCAGACAGGTGTGTGTGTGTGTGTGTGTGTGTGTGTGTATTTTGGTCTCATTTTGTAGTAGTAGTAGTATAGTAGTAGTAGTAGTCCCAGTACCACGAGCCTATAGCCTTGCTTCGGCGTCAATACTAATCAGTCTATTTACACGCTATTTACATATCCTCACCGCCTCTTCCTCTTCCTCCTCGCAGGGGTGGCTGGGCCGGGCTAAGATGGGCTCCAGCACCTCCGGCTTGAGAAAATTTTGGCTTCTTCTCTGGAAAAATTGGATTCTGCAGCGACGGCGGAAGGTAAGAGAGAGAGAGAGAGAGAGAGAGAGAGAGAGAGAGAGAGAGAGAGAGACATTTGATAAAAAAATAGTAATAATGAAAAAACAAAGAATCTGTGAAAACAAGAGAGAGAGAGAGAGAGAGAGAGAGAGTATGGGTTCGTGGAAACTGATCACGCATTCTTCCTCCTCTTCGTCCTCCTTGTCCTCGTCCTCTTCCTCTTCCTCTTTCTCTCCGTCGTAATCTTCTTCGCTGATTCCTTTGTCCTCTGTGTGACTTTTTCTTGTTTTTCTTTGTTCCCTTTCTTTGCTTCTTTTGTACCCATCATTCACTCTCTTTATCTTCTTTATGCAGAGAGAGAGAGAGAGAGCTAGGTTGTAAGAGATATAAGACATTGATTGATTGATTTGTCTGTCTATTTATATATACATCTTAATTCATTTAAGGACAGTTTTCAATTATTTTTTGTTTTAGGAATATTCATTAAAAGATGGATATTGTTAATTTGTTCCTGCTTGTGAGTGTATTAATTGTAGTAGTACTAGTAGTAGTAGTAATAGTAGTAGTAGTAGTAGTAGTAGTAGTAGTAGTAGTAGTAGTAAAATAGTATGCACTCCCGTGACACACCAATCTCTCATGACAGATAAAGTACACCAATTATAGTTCTTATGTCATATGGTCTACAATTTAGCACTCATGAATAAATAAATCTACGTCTGGCAGGGCAGGAGTCACGAAACATCGGCTGAAGCAAAGTCAATTACCAGATATTTCCACTACATTCATTAGATCAATCTCTAAAAATACACACAACCATTGATTTCTTTGCCCTCGTATTATTGGATTACATGGAAGTATTTAGAGCAGTCAGAAGTCAAAACACTCAATAGTGAGGGAGTGTTCATTGATTTTCTTGGGTAAGGTGAGGTTAGTTAGTCTGGCGAGAGCTTGAAATGAGAACAGCTGATTGACCTAGAGCTTTAAATAGCAGGTGATGCGGCGTTATGTAATGCTGGAAAGGTGTGATGTAGATAGGCTTACCGGAGAGAGAGAGAGAGAGAGAGAGAGAGAGAGAGAGAGATTATAGTGCTCAAATTGCAATAACGTGTGTGTATTGTTTATTAATATAGCCACACCAACACTGAATACTAAGATCATTATCATCTCAACCTAACACGGAAACTATAGCTGCTTAATTGTGACCTTCATGTTATAGCATTCCGGCACATTGATTTGTCTCTGTTTCCATAATATAACCATTCTGACCTTCACTTGATATTTACTTCTGTCACATCTTTATCTAGTTTATTCCAGATGCGTACGGATTTATTTGCTTCTGTCTCTTTCTCGATATTCGTGAAGTCTTTCCTTACCTTCATGTTCAGTTGTTATGGTATCGAATTGCATGTTAGCACACTATCATGTATCTCGTTATCTACGTAGTCCATTCCAGATTCAGTTGGTCTATCAGAATTCATTTAGTTACTCTTTTATTGTCTTGGTATATATCTATCATTTCTTTACCTGATTGATTCGAGGCGTGTGTGTATGTAGTCTCGTTTGCTCTGAAGCATTTTTTTTTTTTAATCACTTCCTTATATTATTTGTTAATTCGAAGTGTGTGTGTGTGTGTTAGAGGTTTCGTTTGCATTTAATTTTATCTCTTCATCTTCTGAGTTAATTCGATGTGAGTGTGTGTGTGTGTGTGTGTGTTAAAAAGTCTCGTACTCTCGTTTACACTGACAAACATTTATGATTTTTCTCCTCGCCTCAGGTTCAGACTGTGCTGGAGGTGGTGGTGCCCGTGGTCTTCTGTGTGCTGCTGGTGGTTATCCGAGACTTGGCTCCCTATGGAGTGTTCCCCAACGCCACACACTACAATGCCTTCACCATCACCAGCCTGCCCGACACGCTTAAGTAAGGCATCGTGAGAGGCATTGGTAACTTTGTAAGGACTTATATTAGGTCGCCACTCTGAAACACTTTGCTCTCCCAGACTCCCAGTACAGCTGTCTTCGAAGGCCATAGAGATGATTATCTGGCCGGGGTTCTCAAGGGTATTTCTCCTATTAATAACGTTGAAATCTTGTCAATTAGTCACAAGAACACATTATTAAATGCACACTTCGCTGCATCATTTTTCAAAGGCCACAGTATTTTCTTATTAATATAGACATTCTCTCACGCTAGAACCGTAACTTGGAAACCAGTGTACCTTCAACTTGTCTTTTGAAAGTAATGGAGTTTACACCGTTTATGGTAATTCTTGTACCTTGGACAATTAAGACATACACAGACTTCACTCTCCCTTTTTTTTTTTTTTTTAAGAGGGGATAACAGGCTGAGCAACATATAAAAGAGAGAGAGAGAGAGAGAGGCTCAGTTGCCATTCCCCTTGCAGATCCGAGAGTTAGTCAAAAGAAATGGGAAATGTCTTGAAACCTCCCTCTTAACCCCTTCAGTACCAGGAATCGTTTTCACATTTATTCTGGTTATTATTTGCTGATTTTACACAGCCTCAAAAACTTATGTGGGGATCAAAATAGTGAAGACTGCCCATTAATTTCCTGACCTCCACATATCTTTCCTGATGTAATAGAATCGTCTGATCATATCCAAAAAATCATGGCAAAAATGTGTTTTGAAGGTGTTAGTTGAAGTTATCTTGCCACTCATTACCAGGGAAGGCAGGCAGGCAGTGTTATTTTGTGGCTGTGTGTTTGCTGACTGTGCTGACAAGGAAGTGACTTGAGTTGTGAGGTGTTATTGGTCAGGCAGCCTTGTAATACTTCGTTGTTTTTTGTGTAAGGTTATGTTGTGGTTAGGTGACTTTCCCAGCCGTGTATGTTTTTCTTTTTCTCATGTTTGACTTTTTTTTCAGGTTTAATTCAGCTTATACCAGATTTTACTTTTCTGTTTTTGTTTTATTTATATATTTGCCATATTGACTGTTTAACTTTTTTAACTAAATATTCTTGATAAAATCAGTTCATCTGTATAGCCTATACCAGATTTTACTTTTTTCTGTTATAGTTTTATTTATTTAATCACCATATTGACCTTATTTAGCCTAATGAACTAAATATTCTTGATAGAATAAGTGCATCTGTGTCTAATGTCAGTTCCTATGGGATGTCCATGATAGGAGAGCCTCAAAATATATCTTGTCCTTGCATTGCCTCCTTGCTTGCTGTAATTCTCTTATTCTCCTCATATCTCTTCCTCTCCTTTACTCAAGCACTCTGGCAGACAATTTCACTATTTCACTGGAGGTCAGCCTTTCTATCTGCTGCTTTTATCATTCTCTTACACACTCCTTGTCATTTTTCTTTTGTTCATATTGCATTTTGTATCATGTCCAGGAAATAATGTGTCAGCAGGTATTGGTGACACATGAACATTGATTACCTGAACATGGTTTGTGTGTTTCGGCAGACTGGGTCAGGGTGAGGGAGTGTGGGACACCATCACGGACAGCATTATTGGGGATGGAATCAGCAGCAGACGTCGGCGCTCCCTGCCACTCCCAGGACACTCACACCTGCACCTCAGGAGGAAAAGACAAAACTTCATTGAGTCATTCTTTGGTGAGACTTTTTATTCTGTATCCATTATTGTAACACTTTCTACTTGCTCTTTGAAATCCTGAAAAATCATCTGAAATTGGTCTTTATGTTATGAATTATTAGGAGAGATACTGAGGTGGTCTAGATAAAAAGGTTAGTGTAGAAGACTGAGGATTCCTAGAAATTATCACTGATTTTAATAGTAGACTAGATAGAAGAATAAGCAGTAGACAGAAACAGACAAACAACTTACAGATGAATGGAAAACATTGAAATTTGATAGCTAAATTGCTTGATAAAAAACTACAGTCAGATAACCCACCCCTACATACTTCCACTGTGTTTTGCATCAGCCCACAATTCTATCACTGGCTCACTTGCATTCTGTTTTGTTATTATCACACCACCACTCAAAAATATTTCTTCAACAGGCTTCGATTTGGATCCTAAATGGCCAATTGCATACTCTCCAAACACAACAGCCGTCACCAAGCTGATGAACCTGGTGGGGGAGAGACTGGTGCTGGATGAGAAGAGTGAGTCTCGAGTCCTTTGTAATGTCCAGAGCAGTGTAGAAATGGTTTACTTACACAGAAAAGGAGACTGCAGGTGGTTAATGTAGTCTTTTGAGGTCACTTGTTTTTTTTTTTTTTTTTTTTTTTTTTTTTTTTTTTTTTTTTGTGTTAGAAGGGAAAACTGGCCAAGGTTAACAAAAACTATTAAACAAAGAGACCCATTTAGAGGCAGTCCTCAAGCAGGTCTGAGAGAGTTAGCTAAAAGAATGCGATAAATGCCTTGAAACTTTAAATGAGATCAGGTCATACAAAGATGGAAATACAAATGCAGCAGTTTACCAAAGATCCTTTTGCAAAAATGTGACTAAGAAGTTTTCATTATTGTTGATTACATAATATGCTTATAATCTAATTTTTGAAATTTAAATTTCTTTTTTTCTTTACCTGCTTTTGATCATTTCATAGGTTTATTATTTGGTATAAAGTTTGGCAGATTTTTTTATTACTTTGCTGCCAATATTACATTTTGTGATTTATTTTATGTTAATCATGTCATTATACTTGTACTTTGTGTATCACAACTTGATCAATATCATATCATGAAGGATAGCTTGTTTGTTTTCACTTCAATTTACCCACTAATCTTCTTTTCTCAGATGTTGCTTTGTTTCATTATTCTCCTCACAGTCTTCTCTCTCTGCAGTGTATGGGTTTGCTACAGAGGAAGATCTTGTGAACTACCTCAGCTCTCTCTCCAAGGAGGAGGAGAAGAATGTTGTGCTGGACATCCTTGGTGGCATTGTCTTCACTAATCCCTTTCCTGATGATGACAAACTCCCCCAACACCTGTCAGTGAGTGTTGGGATGCTTGGTGTTTCATTGGGGTAATTTTGTGGAATGTTGCAGCAGATCTTGTTAGGTTAGCTAGATACATTTTATGCTTGTAAAATTACTTATGACTCACCCTAGTTGGTCTTAGCTTGTTTAATTTCCTTACATCTTGTTTATAATATTTTGTATTCATTGTATGCCACTATAATACCCTGTGGTGTTGTGTGTTTGTCATCTATTTCTAAGGATGATGACTGGAAGTGGGTTGTGTTTCATGCAGGGACAGCCACATGTAGGCCTGGCAACTCTGTGAGGCTTCTCTTATTTTCTTATCTTCTTATCCTCGTATATTTTTCTGCTTTGCTATCATCATAATTTTGTTTTTTATTAACCCTTACTGGTTTAGATGGCTGAGTCCTTTTGTTTATTTGAAGTTTTAGATCTCATCCCTGTCACCTTCACTCATGAGTATGGCACCCTTTAAATCTTTTAGACTTTCCTCCCATATGTCCATCCTTTCCATGTCATCCTCATCATCTGTACACATTGTTTGCATCTCCTCTTGAGTCTCTTCTTCACCAGTCTTCCTTCAAACTTTATAACATCTACCATACAACAGTGATCTGATTTATAAATAAATATGCATACACACACAAAAAAAATAAATAAATAAACTGGAGAGAGATGGAAGTAATGGACAATGCTGGGCAGTGGAGTGAGAAAGTGTTACAGATGTTTATGGTTAATACAATGGACCAGTGGGTAGAAGAGTCATCAAGATACAGGGGGGGAAGAGGAACCATCGTTACTTGACCTAGTCTTCACAAAAAAAAACGGAGTCCCCTCCAATCATACAATACCTTAGTCCAATGGGAAAAAGTGATCATGTGACATTAGAGATGCAAATGCAGGAGGAAGATGAGATAAGATACAGAGAGGACCATAAAGGAGAGAGATTAAATTATGCAACAGCAGATTTTGAAAAACTAAGGAGTTATTTTGCTGATATTGAGTGGAGTAATATTATGTGCAGGAAGACTGTACAAGATAAATATGACATATTCTTACAAGAATACAATAAAGGAGTAAAAAAGTTTGTTCCTGTTTACAGAGAACAAAAAAAAATACATGCTTGTTACAATGCTAGATGCTTACAAGCAAAAAAGGCAAAGGATAAAGCATGGAAGAAACTTTTAAAGCAGGGAAATGACTATAATAGAGGCAGTACAAAGATAATAGAAATGAATATATTAGAATAAGGAGAGAGGAAGAAAGAAAGTTTGAGAAGGATATAGTGGATAAAAACAAGGATGAACCCAAACTTTTCTACAAGTTTATAAACAGCAAAACAAAGAATAAGGAAACAATTGAAAAAATAATTAAAGAAGGAAAGACATACCAGACAGAGAAAGAAGTGTGTTAAATAATGAATGAGAGCTTTAAAACAGTATTCACTGAAGAAGATGACTTCACAGAAAATAATAGGACATTGAATTGCCTAGGATTACAGGAAATTACAGTTCATAAAGAGGATATTGGAAGATTACTGGACAAGTTGGAAGTCAGGAAAGCAATGGGGCCAGATGGTGTATCAGGCTGGGTGTTAAAACAATGTAAAGAGCAATTACTGGAGCCAATTTGGGAAATAATTAAAAGTTCAATAAATGAAGGGAAAGTTCCACTAGAGTGGATATTTGGACTATCATATATGATGTTGACTAATACAAGAGTGGCATTTCATTACATGGATAAAGATATTATAAAAAAAATCATCACAAGCATGATACGCCCAAGGCTGGAATATGCAGCAGTGGTATGGTCTCCGGGTTCTAAAAAAGATATAAGAAAACTGGAAAGGATACAGAAGATTGCTACAAAGATGGTGCCAGAATTAAAGAACGTCACATATGAAGCACGACTGGAGGAAATGGGATTGCCAACCTTATAAGATAGAAGAGAACGAGGGGACCTAATAACAATGTATAAGATAGTAAATGATATTGAAAATATAGACAAAGAAGACCTGGTGCTGTTGGTGGAAAAGGATGGAAGGACAAGAGGACATGAAAAGATCAGGATGAGGCAGTGTGTGAAGGATGTTGGAAAATACAGTTTTGCACACAGAATGGTGGAAAAATGGAATGTATTGGAGAATGGAATTGTTGCAGCACAAAGTGTGCATAACTTTAAAGAAAAATTAGATAAATGGAGATATGGAGACAGGACACTATGAGCCCCGCTCGAACCCTACCAACCTTGGAGCAGAGAAGAGAGAGAGGGGATCTGATACAAGATTATAAATTGATTAACGGAATGGATGAAGTGGATAATGAGAAACTGATCCTGAGAGGAGAATATGACTTTAGAAGCACAAGATCGCATAGTAAGAAACTAAGGAAGGGACGATGTCTGAGAGATGTTAAAAAATTTAGTTTCCATAAAATGTGTTGAGACTTGGAACAGTTTGAGTGAGGAAGTGGTGTCAGCAAAGAGTGTACATAGTTTTAAAGAAAAATTGGATAAGTGTAGATATGGAGACGAGACCACACGAGCATAAAGCCCAGGCCCTGTAAAACTATAACTAGGTAAATACAACTAGGTAAATACACACACACACACACACACACACACAACATCATGAAATGCTCAATAGAAAATGGAACAGTACCAGTAGAATGGAAAAGAGCTGAGGTGGTTCCCATATATAAAAGCAGAAGGAAGGAAGAACCTTTAAATTACAGACCGGTATCACTAACTGGTGTAATATGCAAGATGTGTGAAAGAATAATAAAGAAACAATGCATGGAGTTCCTTGAAGACAACAAATTAATATCAAATAGCCAATTTGGTTTTAGAGAAAGACGGTCGTGTGTAACTAATTTATTGAGTTTCTATTCTAGAATAGTTGATAGAGTACAAGAGAGAGAGGGATGGGTTGACTGTATTTATTTGGATTTAAAAATAGCGTTTGACAAAGTGCGACATGCAAGATTACTATGGAAGTTAGAGAAGGGTGGCTTAAAAGGAAGCACATTGAGATGGATAGAAAATTATTTAAGGGGGAGAGAAATAAGGACGGTAGTTAAAGATATGAAGTCCAAGTGGAGAGCAGTAGAAAGCGAAGTGCCACAGGGGTCAGTATTGGCACCAATACTTTTCCTCATTTATATTAACGACATGCCAGAAAAAGTGAACAGCTACATAAATCTGTTTGCAGATGATATGAAACTGTGCAGAGTTATAAAGCAAAAAGAGGATTGTGAAATACTGCAAGAAGACCTAAATAATATCTGGGAATGGAGTAAAAAGTGGGAAATGGAATTCAATGTGAACAAAAGCCATGTCATGGAAATGGGAAAGAGTGAAAGACGACCCATGGGAATCTATAAGATGGGAGATGGAGTAGAACTGAAGAAAGTAAAATAGGAAAAGGACTTAGGAGTGACGATGGAAGAAAACAATCAACCAGTAAACCATATTGATAGAATTTTTAGAGAAACATATAATTTGCTAAGGAATATTGGAGTAGCATTTCACTATATGGACAAAGAAATGATGAAGAAATTGATAATTACTATAATAAGACCCAGATTGGAATATGCAGGAGTAGTGTGGACCCCTCATAAAAAGAAACACATAAGGAAGTTGGAGAGACTACAAAAAATGGCTACAAGAATGGTTCCAGAATTTGAAGGGATGACATATGAGGAGAGACTAAAGGCTATGGATCTACCAACCTTGGAACAAAGAAGGGAGAGAGGAGACCTGATACAAGTCTATAAATTGATCAACGGAATGGACCAAGTGGATAATGAGAAACTGATCTTGAGAGAAGAATATGACATCCGAAGCACAAGATCGCATAGTAAAAAGCTGAGAAAAGGAAGATGTCTGAGAGATGTTAAAAAATATAGTTTCCTGCAAAGATGTATTGAGACATGGAACAGTTTAAATGAAGAAGTAGTGTCTGCAACGAGTGTGCATACTTTTAAAGTAAGATTGGATAAGTGTAGATATGGAGACGAGGCCACACGAGCATAAAGCCCAGGCCTTGTAAAACTACAACTAGGTAAATACACACGCACACACACTAAATGAGGCAACAAAAATAGACATGGATAATAGGTATAATGTATGGAGGAGAAACAGAGTGGGTAAAGGAGGAGAAGGAGTCATGACAATGTTAAGGAAAGAGATGGTGGTAAACCAAGTGGAGTGTGGGGAAGGAAAAGCAGAAGTACTGTATATTAAGATGCATATTAATAAAAAAGAGTTAACAATCATTGGAACATATGTGCAACCAAAAATAAATTCGTGGACCAATCAAGAATATAAAGACGTGATAAATGACACAATAAGAAGTCTAACGAGAGTCATTAAAGAAAGGAGAAAAGTGATATTAGTAAGAAACTGTAAGGAGGTGGACTGGGAAAATTATGAATGTGGTATGGGGGAAGAAGCCTGGGGAGAAAGATTCCTGAATATAATGATAGATAAAGGAAAACACAAGATTCAGAGGAAACTACGAGCCGGTGAGATTGAACCTGTTTTTTACAAGGGGTATACAAATCTTATATAAGATATTACCTATTGGGAAAGAGTGACCATGTAATATTAGAAATGGATATAGAAGAGGGAAAGAAAGATAGAGGTGAATCATACAAAGGAAACTGATTAAATTACAGAAAGGCTCATATTGAGAATGTCAAGAACTATTTCAAAAACATTAACTGGAAGGAGATGGAAAATTCAGAGAGAGTGCAAAAGAAATATAACTTATTTTTTGGAAAAAAAAAAAAAAACAGGAGTCAGGGAATATGTCCCAAAATATAGACCTAAATTAGAAGGAAAGAAAAATTGGTTTAATGCAGGGTGTGCTAGGGCAAAGGAGAAGAGATGGAGCATGGAAAAGGTGGAGGAGAAATAGAAATCCAGAAAGTAAGGAAAACTTCAAAGCAGCGATAAATGAATATGTTAAGGTGAGGAAGGAAGAGGAAAGGAACTATGAAAAGGACATTGTCAAAAAATGTAAGGAGCAACCAAAATTGTTGTGCAGATTCATAAATGGAAAAATAAGGCAAAAAGAAACAATAGAAAAGTTAAAAGGAGAGAACAGGATGTTAAATAGTAAATTCTAGGAGGTCTTTTCTAAGGAATCCAAATTTGAAATGCCACAGGATAATAGAGAGACTGTCTATATGAAAGAGATTAAGGTAACAAAGCTTGAAATAAAAGAGTTGATGAAGGAATTGGATGAAGAGAAGACAATGGGATCGAATGAAGTCTCAGGCAGAATACTGAAAGAATGTAGGGAAGAACTATCAAGTCCTATATACAACATCACAAAATGTTCAATATAAAATGGAACAGTGCCAGTGGAGTGAAAAAGAGCTGAGGTGGTTCCCATATATAAGAGCGGGAGGAAGGAAGAACCTTCAAATTACAGACCAGTATCACTAACTAGTGTAATATGCAAGATGTGTGAAAGAGTATTGAAGAAACAATGGATCGAGTTCCTTAAAGACGACAAATTATTATCAAATACGGTAGCCAATTTGGTTTTAGAAAAGGTCAGTCGTGTGTAACAAATTTACTGAGTTTCTACTCTAGAATAGTTGATAGAGTACAAGAGAGAGAGGGATGATTGGGCTGTATTTGTTTGGATTTCAAAAAAGGCATTTGATAAAGTGCCACGTGCAAGATTACTGCATAAGTTAGAGGAGAAGGGTGGCGTAAAAGGAAGCACATTGAAATGAATGAAAAATTACTTGAGAGGGAGAGAAATAAGAACGGTAGTTAAAGATATGAAGTCCAAGTGGAGAGCAGTAGAAAGCGGAGTGCCACAGGGGTCAGTATTGGCACCAGTACTTTTTCTCATATATATAAATGACATGCCAGAGGGAGTGAACAGCTACATAAATCTGTTTGCAGATGATGTGAGACTCTGCAGAGTTATTAAGCAAAAATTATTGTGAAATACTGCAAGAAGACCTAAATAAGATCTGGAAATGGAGTAAAAAGTGGGAAATGGAATTCAATGTGGACAATTCAATGTGGACAAAAGCCATGTCATGGAATTGGGAAAGAGTGAAAGACGACGAGTGGGAATCTATAAGATGGGAGATGGAGTAGAACTGGAGAAAGTAAAAAAGGAAAAGGACATGGGAGTGACGATGGAAGAAAACAATCAACTGGTAACCCATATTGATAGATTTTTCAGAGAGACATATAATTTACTAAGTAATATTGGATTAGCATTTCACTACATGGACAAAGAAATGATGAAGAAATTGATAAGTACTATAATAAGACCCAGATTGGAATATGCAGGAGTTGTGTGGACCCCTCAAAAAAAGAACACTTAAGGAAGTTGGAGAGACTACAAAAATGGCTACAGGAATGGTTCCAGAATTTGAAGGGATGACATATGAGGAGAGACTAAAGGCTATAGGTCTACTAACCATGGAACAGAGAAGGGAGAGAGGGGATCTGATACAAGTTTATAAATTGATTAACGGAATGGATCAAGTGGATAATGAGAAATAGATTCTGAGTGAAGAGTACAACATTCGAAGCACAAGATCGCATAGTAAAAAGCTGAGGAAGGGAAGATGTCTGAGAGATGTTAGAAAATATAGTTTCCTGCAAAGATGTCTTGAGACTTGGAACAGTTTGTGTGAGGAAGTGGTGTCAGCAAAGAGTGTGCATAGCTTTAAAGAAAAATTGGATAAGTGTAGATATGGAGACGGGGCCACATGAGCATAAAGCCCAGGCCCTGTAAAACTACAACTAGGTAAATACACACACACACACACTAATACACCTTTCTTCACCCCCAGTACAAGATCCGACTCAAGGGATCTCAGCGAGCAGGGCAGAAGAGGAACCCCTTTTTGCCGCCACCACAGTGGTACACAGAGCTGTCTTACCCACTGTTCCAGGTGCCCGGCCCTCGCTCCCGCACCAAAAACAACGGTGGTAGGCCAGGTAAGGAGTCCCCATGGTTAGTAGCTGAGTAACATAATGCACTCACTTCTAGTGCATGTATTTTTATCTTACAACTGACATAATGCCTCTGATCTTGTAGATATTTGACAATTATCAGTAATATTGTCAACAAAAGTATCCCTCTCCATCCATCCATTTCTCTGTATATATTTGTTTGTGTCATTCTGTCCAGGGGATTTAAATGTAGCCATTAACAAGCATGTGGTGTAGTGGATAAGATGGTGAGCTTGGGATTGGGGAAATGTCCATATGTAAGTTTGAATCCCAACCACTTACCGCCTTGAAAATTATGCCATTTGTTGAGTGGTTTAAAGTTACCTACATGTCACCATGATACCCAGGTTCTAGGTGGTTACACCAAAGATGCTCTTGGGTGGTGATATGGATGCCACTATAAATAGAATTGCCTGCACCACTAATGGGTGGAAGCTGAACAGTGCTCCCTATACATACTCTTTAAGTATCCCTACAGGTGCTACAAGCCCTAGCATAAAAAAAAAAAAAAAAAAAAAAAGAAAGAAAGAAAATGTAGTCATCTTCTCAGTAAGGTAACTGACTGATCTGCCATTTCTCTCAGGTTACTTCAATGAAGGCTTCCTGGCACTTCAGCATGCTGTGGACATGTCCATTGCAGAGTTCATCACTGGCAAAGACCCAAGCAGTGAGTATTACTGCTTTCATTGTTTTCCAATGTTAGTTGTTACTTTATTTCATTAACTCATTCAAATCTACACAAAGTTCAGACTTCATAAATTCACCATTTTTAGCCAAAATAGAGAAACTAAGAATATAATGGTGTCAGAAAAGTAACTATGCATAATTTTCTATCCTTTTATTTGAAAAGATATCTTTGCCATGATAAAATCAAATAGCAATATCCAGAATAAAATTAAAATGATGCATCAACACTGAGGGAAGTTACATTGATGAATTTACCTCTAGCAGTTGATGCCACCCCTCTAACTCCAACCTCCTTTCATTAAGCTCTGACATTTCTTTTAATTCAAACCTGCTTCCACTTAACATCAATTTTTCTTTCTGTAAACTTTAGTTTCCTTCCTCACAACTCAATTTTCTGCATGCAAACATCATTTTCCTCTTTAAACTCTTTTTCTCTTTTCTTTCAATTTGTTGTTCCTCATAGAATCTGACACCTAGCTACTGCTTTTGCACTGCTGGTCAGAGTGGAAGGCGTTGTACCTGTGACATCTTATGAAGGAGATTAATGACACAGAAAATATGTTTTAATGACGGTATTCACCTAAAGTAGTGATTGATAGTGTGCCCTCGTGCCTTCTTGACGTTTTGAGTCTACTGGGAAGTGAATCACCCAGGTGGTGGAGATACTGAGCGTCAATATTGTCCCATATATTTTGAACAGCGGCTAGGAAGCGTGGGAGAGAGGAGATATCTCTCTCCTTTAGCTTCAGTTTTATGTACGCCCAGGGATTTTTTATAGGGTTAAGGTCTGGGGAACTTGTGGGCCAAGGTTATAAAAGGCTGACATTGCAGAAATCAAACCAGTCAACAATTTACTTTGCCGTATGGCACAGTGCACCATCTTGCATGAAGGTATCAGCATTGCACTTTTCCATACACTCATCTAATTCATCTAGAATTAGCTCAAAGTAGTTATTTTGGTTCATATGAACATTCTTAGGCAAAAACACTAATTTTTCAAGACCGTAGTATGAAAAACAACCCCACACCATCAAAGAATCTGGTTTTTAATGTGTGTATTGTGTAGCGTGGATCGTGACGGTTACTACTGGGTCTGTGGTACACACTGTTTCTCAGGTTGTCTGTAATCTGAAAGCTTGCCTCATCTGACCAACGTACCCTACAACATTTAACTAAGTCCCAATCTTTGTGCTGAGACACAAACTGCTTGCCTACTGTTAAGGTAATCATGACTGAAGCAAGGTTTTGAAACTGCGCGGCAACTCCGTTATCCCATGTCGCCTTTCACATATCTCCGCACACTCCTTTCACTCACCCCACCCAGCACAGAGGATTCCTAGCCTAAAGTTCCTTGCTGTGTATGGGAGGGTTGGCCTAAAGCTATCTTTGAATAATGTTGAGAGTTCTCTGGCTCACACTGCGCTTACGCCCTTCAGGCTTGTAAGGTGGTGGCAAAGCGTCTCTTCCTCCCTCACAATAAATTTTGGTCCAACGTTGAACAATTCTGAGACCTTTGCCAGTGTTCGCGGCAGTTTCTTGATTTGACTTATTCTCCCTCACTGAGGCACAAATGACTGAGATTTGGGCCTTACTAATTAGTTTCCTAGGTCCCATAATAGGTAGTAACAAGGCACAATGGTAAGCTCACTCATCCACAAAAAGGGCCCGTGAAGGAGGGTGAAAGAAAATTCAAATGCAAACACACGAACCACAGACAAATGTTGACAAAGGAAACATATCATCTACTTTGACAACTAGAGCTGCAGAGTTCAGATAGCCACATACAGCAAATCCCGCTGTATTTTTAGGAGTTAAGAATGGATGAATGAAATTTGGTCAGCATGGAAGTTGTTGTCCCTTTCGCTCCTTACGCTCTGACCAGCAGTGTATCTTGTCGTCGTGTGAGATTTCAACACACAGCTCAAACTACAAAATCCCACACTAAAAGAAAGGAGACAACTTAGGTAATTTAAGAATTAAATCCAAACAGTAAGCAGTAGTGACGATCATTCTTCACAGCTTCATTTCCCTTTGCCCCACACAGTGACGTACACAGTGGAGATGCAGCGAATGCCTTACCCACCCTTCATAGACGACACGTACCTGGTGGCCCTGCAGGCCTGGCTACCCTTCGTCCTTCTCGTCTCTTACATCTATCCTGCCATCAACATTGTTAAGAGTGTTGTCTATGAGAAGGAAAAGAAATTGAAGGTATGGAATGAAATGAAGGTATTTTTTGTAACTGCATCTCAAGTAGTTTAAACTTTTTGTTTCTGTAATATTATTTTTGATTAGTGATATTGACTAGGGTTGCTTCATCATATTGGTGTTTTATTGTCATTATCAAGCATTATTAAACATCCTGGATATATATTCTATTGACACTAACACTCGCTGTCATCTATCATCACAGGAGTCGATGAAGATTATGGGTCTGAAGAACTACTTACATTGGTCTGCCTGGTTCATCAAGTCCTTCATGTTCCTCGCCAGCTCCACCTCGCTTATCACCATCCTCCTTTGCATACACTGGTAAGCTCTCAAGTTTACTTCTGAACATTCACTCTGTGCTGCCAGCCATGTTACACTTGCAGCATACTGCCATATTGACAACCATTTGTGTCACCTCTAAAAACAGTAGTAATCCTAAATTACAGAGTGCATGCTGTGGAGATGAGTTATTTTAGAGGAACAAATGGAATGACAATGAGAGAATGAAAGCAGTTAAGGTGTGAATGAAAAATTTAGTACAATCATCTGTACAAACTGAAGTGTGAAGTGGCAGGATATTTTGAGAAAAATACTTTGAAATGTCCTGGATATATTGAAGGGATGGAGAGTGAAGAGTTCAAAATGAAAGCATCTGTAAGTGATATTGAAGTTCCTCACAGGAGTGGAAGGCTTCATGGACAGTGGAAGGATAATGTAAAGTCCCTGTATGAAGATGTACTAATAGAGGAAGATTCCTTGAACAAGTTGGGAGGGAGTCTTTGGACAGTGTCATAGTGAAAGGTGGAGACTTTGCTACCAAGGCAACCTACTTGGGGACATTGCTAGAAGAAATGAGACATAGATAGAACAGATAGATAATCTTTATACCTTTTTTGTAATGTAGCTTATCTTTCTTTATTGCCTTACTGACAAACATTTATACTCTCCTTCACAGACAATAGTTGCTGCAGGTTACACTTTTCCTGTATTGTGTTGTTAGTGAAACAGTGTAGTAACATTGAAATACTCTGTATCACCACATCAGCAAGCACTGGTACAAACACAAACATCAGTCACACTTCTCCTTTCCTCTGTACTGCAGGTCTTCAGTGTTGTACTGAAATGCAAAGATCTAAAGTCTGCCTGTTTGAATTCCTTATAATCTCTAGAGATAATCTGGACATTTGAATATTTCATTTATAAAGTTTGAAATTCTGAAGTAAAGTTTTTGACGATTTATTAGTGTAGAATTCCAATAGATTTATCTAAATCTTTAGGTCTGCTGGGAAAAAAGGCAAATATGTTAGATTTATTAAAGAAAAGCAAATTTGCAGCAGTGACAGTGACTTGGATAACCTGTGTACTTTGATGGCATTGGCAGGCACGGCCCAGGAAGTTTAGCAGTTCTGAGTCAGAGTGACCCGTCTCTGGTGCTGGTGTTCCTGCTGCTCTATGCCGTCACTGCCATCTGCTTTTGCTTCTTCCTCTCCACACTCTTCTCCAAAGGTAATGCAGCAAGATAAGCTCAATTAAGTATTTGCTGTGAGTCACTGATACAATCTATTTTGCTTTACTACTAAATTTAACAAGACATATCAAGTGTGTTACTTCACTTCACAATTTCACATCATTTTATGGTTTTCCTTAATTCCTCATCTTTTTTTCTGATATCTTTCCATTAGTGGTTATAATGACCCATTTCACAGCAGGGAGTTTCATTACAAAAGCTAGACTCCTGACAATCAACACAATACAGCAAAATAGCACACTGCTGAATCCTGTTGTTATTCCTCACACACAGCAAACAGTGCAGCAGCCATCACAGGACTCGTATGGTTCTTCACCTACGTGCCGTACACTGTGCTGCGGCCACGCTATGCCAGCCTCACCCTCGGTAACAAGCTGGCCCTGTGCCTTCTTTGTAACACTGCCATGAGTCTTGGGTGCCAGCTGACCTCCATGTTTGAGGGCACAGGCTCAGGGATACAGTGGGACCTGCTCTTCTCTGGAGTGTCGCCTGATGACCCTTTCACCCTGGCACATGTGTTTGGCATGCTGGTGCTGGACTCCTTCCTCTTCAGTGTCCTGGCGTGGTACATCGAGGCACTCTGGCCTGGTGATTTTGGTGTGCCTCAGCCCTGGTACTTCCCCTTCATGGTATGTTTATAGTACACCCTTGGGATTATGGTGCTGTCACTTATTTTTTTTCATAACTGGTGTTAATGAGGATTCTGGAAAGTTAAAGAATATTATAAGAATGGAGAAACTAAGGAGACTTTTCCAGATAAATTGAACTGAACTCCCCCATTCCAGGACACAAGTACAGCTATGGTCAGAGGTTAATGAAGCTTATATTATTAAACAAGTCATTGTTGAAAAATATTGCTGGGTGACTAACTATTCTTAATAGTATGTGCCTCAACCTGCTGGGTTCTCAAAATTTCTTGTGCTTGAACTCTATAATATTTTTAAAGTTGCAGTATTGTTGCAATTCTAGTGATTGTTTAGCAAAGATTTTGTACCATTAGTGAAGAACAGAGAACCCGACTAATCATCTGTGTAGCTCTTGACAATACATAGTTCTTAAAAGTCAGGTATTTGAAGATGCAGTACCAAATATCACCCAAATCTCTTCCCATTACCTTTTTTTTTTTTTTTTTTTTTTTTCTGGAGAAGAAAATTAGTAAGCTTTTTTTTCATGTTTTGTTTGTGCCTTTTTCACGCAATTAATACTGAACTTTTATTTTTTAGTGGTGTAGAGTAAGAGTTTCCATCACACTTGTCCTTCAGTAAGGTGGCATGTTAAAATGTGATGCCATTCTCAGAAATCCTACTGGCTGGGGAGGAGTGTGGATGAGGTCAAGGAGCCTGTGACCCCTCCCGTCCAAAATTCTATGTTCTTTGAAGATGACCCTAAAGGAATACCTGCTGGCGTTCAAGTGAAAGGACTGACCAAGGTAAAGACAATTTTCCTCTCTGTATTCTGCTGAGCTCGAATGTCAATTGTTCAAGCTTAACATGGCCTATAACTGGTTGCGTAATAGGAAAATGACCAAACAACACATTTACATCTCTTTCTCATTATAGTTTATAAGTATCTGTGTGTGTGTGTGTTTTTCAGGTATTTTCACGGCTGAACAAAGTGGCAGTGAACAAGCTGGACCTTAATATGTACAATGGACAAATCACAGTGCTGCTGGGTCACAATGGAGCTGGCAAGACTACTACCATGTCTATGCTTACTGGTGAGGCGTGTTTGCCTGGGCCAGGACTGTGATTGTTGCTTTGTGAATCTTTTAGTCACTGTGTGAGGTGTGACTGTATGTTTGTACCAGGGGATGATAGAGCTAAGAATGTTTATGAGGTGTGTATGAGTGTGTGGGATTGTTGGCATGGTATATAGATAGACAGGTTTACCTATTTATATTTATCTAATGGGTGAAGAGAAATGCATATTGTTGGGCCATATGGAGATGAAGAGTAATTTTGTAAAGACTGATTTTTTTTTTTTTTTTTTTTACGTAGGGAAGAGGGCCAGCCAAGGGCAAAAAAAAGAAAGTTAAAAAAAGGCCCACTTGAGTGCTGGCTCTCCAAAAAGTGTAAAAAGTGCCAAAACCATCAGCCAGAATTAGGGGAGCAAATGCCTCGATACTTCCCTCTTAAAAGAAGACAAGTTGTAGGAATTCGGAAATACAGATGCAGGGAGGGGGTTCTAGAGTTTATCAGTAAAAGGGATGAATGAGTGAGAGTACTGGTTAACTCTTACATTAGAGAGTTGGACAGAATAGGGATGAGAGGAAGAAGAAAGCCTTGTGCAGTGAGGCTGCAGGAGAAGGGGAGGCATGCAGTTAACAAGATCAGTAGCACAGTTACCATGAAAATAGCGATAAAAGATAGAAAGGGATGCAACATTTCGGCGGTGAGAAAGAGGCTGAAGACAGTTAGTGAGAGGAGGGAAGTTGATTGAGACGAAGAGTGAGAAAAACTGGCGGAGACGCCTCAAAACACCTAACTTCATAGAAGCTGTTTTAGCAAGAGATGAGATGTGAAGTTTCCAGTTAAGATTATGAGCAAAGGACAGACCGAGGATATTCATTGTGGAAGAGGGAGACAGTTGAGTGCCACTGAAGAAGAGGGGATTGTTGTCTGGAAGGTTGTGTTGAGTTGATAGATGGAGGAATTGACTTTTTGAGGCATTGAAAACTACTAGATTTTTTCTGCCCCAAATGGAAATCTTAGAAAGATCAGAAGTCAGGCGTTCCATGGTGTCCCTGCGTGATCTGTTGACTTCCTGAAGGGTTGGTCGTCTCTGAAAGAGAAGGTCATTAATGAATAATAGAAAGAGAGTGGGTGATAGGATAGAACCCTGAGGAACACCACTACAGGGAGTCCTCGGGTTACGACGTTGATTTGTTCCTGACACGCGTCGTAACCCGAATTTTGGCGTAAGTTGGAACATCGGAAAAAAAAAAAATTCTTACCTTTATTCCTTTGGTTGGCTTGCACACTGGAAGGAGGCATTACAAGGGAGGGAGAGACAGGCTTATTGTGTAGAGGAAGCTGCAGAAGGTGCTGGAGATACTGGGGCTGGTGAATCAAGAGAGGCAGAACCTTCAGGTGCTGGAGATGCTTGGGCAGGTGAGTCTGGAGGTGAGGCAGAACCTCCAGGTGCTGGAGAAACTGGGGCAGGTGAGCCTGGAGGTGAGGCAGAACATTCAGAAGGTGCTAGAGATTCTGGGCCAGGTGAGTCCGGAGTAGTAGAGGCAGCTGAGGTAGAGGGTACAGGATCTGTTGCAGGCCTCTCTACCTTCTTAAAATACTGCTCCAGGTTAGTCTGAACAGAGAGCAACCTCTTCTCATCCAAGATCTCCTTGTAACATTGCATCAAATCCATGATGCCTCTGGAAACCTTAGTGAATCTTTCAAAGTTGGGATCCATAGTCTCAAAAGTTGCCAACGCTTGATGCATCTCAGCAAAACCTCTTGCCAAGCCCTGCCTTGTGAAAGCCCTAGGCTCTGGGGTGGGTGCTTCTTCTTCTTCCTCTATGATCTGCTTCTCCAGTTGTATCAGGTCCCCAGCAGATAACTCCTCTCCATGAGATTCCAGCAGCTCTGTAACATCATCAACCTCCATCTTCAAGTCAGTATCCTTACTCAGGGCAACAACATTCTTAATAACATGCTGAACTGTGTCCTCAAACCCATGGAAATCACCCACAAATTGAGGACACAGTTTTTTTCCAAACACCATTCATGTTTGTTTGCTTAACCTCCTCCCAGGAATCAGCAATGTTCTTCACAGCATCAAGGATGTTGTAGGATTTCCAAAAGTCTTTTAGGGTCAAATTCTTCTTGGTTTCAGTTGCCTGTAAAGCCATAGCAATTGTCCTTTGGAGGTAGTAGGCCTTGAACGAAGCTATTACTCCTTGGTCCATAGACTGTAACAGGGCCGTGGTATTAGGTGGAAGGTAAACCACCTTGACATTAGGGTTAAAGTCTCCCAGGTGGGCAGGGTGTCCAGGGGCATTGTCCAGCACTAGCAACACCTTAAAAGGGATACCATTGGAGGCCAAATACCACTCCACACTTGGCACAAAATAGTTGATGAACCAGTCCTCAAACACTGCAAGTGTCACCCATGCCTTCTTATTTGCCTTCCAAATGACTGGTAGTTGACCCTTGAGTGCCCTTGGATTTTCAGCCTGATACACAAGCAAGGGCTTCAGTTTGAAGTCACCAGTAGCATTTCCACCAAAAAGTAAAGTTAGCGTTTCCTTGCTGGTTTTATGACCTGGTGCTGACTTCTCCTCCTTGGCGATGTAAGTGCGGTCAGGCATATGCTTCCAAGATAAGCCTGTCTCATCCACATTGAACACTTGATGAGCAGAATAACCCCCCTCCTTAATTATCTCAGCCAACGCTTTAGGAAATTCACTTGCTGCTTTCTCATCACCACTAGCAGCTTCACCTTGCACTTTAAGGTTATGGTAATTGGCCTGAGCCTTAAATCGCATAAACCAACCCCTACTAGCCACAAACTCTTCACTTTCACTTCCTTCCCCGTTTTCTTCTTTCAGTGCCTCAAACAATCTTTTCGCTTTCTCCTGAATCACCATAAGGCTCACTGGAATACGCCGTTGATTTTGTTCTTCCAACCAAAGCACCAATAATCTTTCCATCTCAATAATTAGACTTGGTTATCACTGTCGCTTTCATAGGAGCAGATCCTTTCACATGTTCCATAATGCGCTCTTTATCTTTGATGATGGTAGCCACAGTGGAACGACTAAGGCCAAGCGACCGGCCAATGTTTGTTGGTGTTTCTCCCTTTTGTGATCTCTTTATAATGTCCACTTTAACTTCCATGGTGATGGCCTTTCTCTTCTTTGATGCACTACCATCAGAAGAGTCTGCCTTACACTTGGGAGCCATAACCAAGAGAGAGAGAGAGAGAGAGAGACGGGGCAAACAACCAAAATGACGTATGTACAGAGACTTGAGACGCTGTCTTCCTCACCCTACAACCACAACAAAGCGTATTCTTCCTCTGCATGCCAGAAACTAGTTAGTGTTTGTTTACGTCGCTTATGACGCTAAACCACGTAAGACGGAATGATGCCTAGTATTATTTTTTATGTTTTTATGGGTGCGTTCATAACCACAAAACATCGTAAGTCAAGACCGTCGTAACCCGAGGACTCCCTGTATTAATAAATTTGGGAGAACAGTGGCCATCTACCACAACAGCAATAGAACGGTCGGAAAGGAAACTTGAGATAAAGTTGCAGAGAGAAGGATAGAAGCCGTAGGAGGGCAGTTTTGAAATCAAAGCTTTATGCCAGACTCTATCAAAAGCTTTTGATATGTCTAACGCTACAGCAAAAGTTTCACCAAAATCTCTGAAAGAGGATGACCAAGACTCCGTAAGGAAAGTCAGAAGATCACCAGTAGAGCGACCTTGACGCTTCGAAGCCATACTGGCAATCAGACAGAAGATTGTGAAGTGACAGATGTTTGAGAATCTTCCTATTCAGGATAGATTAAAAAACTAGACAAGCAAGAGAGTAAATCTATAGGACGGATGTTTGAGAATCTTCCTATTCAGGATAGATTCAAACACTTTAGACAAACAAGAGAGTAAACCTATAAGACGGTAGTTTGAGGGGTTAGAATGGTCACCTTTTAAGGAACAGGCTGAATGTAGGCGAACTTCCAGCAGGAAGGAAAGGTAGAAGTTGATAGACAAAGTTGGAAGAGTTTGGCCAGGCAAGGTGCAAGCACGGAAGCACAGTTTTTGAGAACAATAGGACGGGCCCCATCAGGTCCATAAGCCTTCCGAGGGTTTAGGCCAGCAAGGGCATGGAAAACATCATTACGAAGAATTTTAATTATAGACATGAAATAGTCAGAGGGAGGAGGAGAGGGAGGGACAAGCCCAGAATTGTCCAAGGTGGAGTTGTGAGCAAAGGTTTGAGAAAAGAGTTCAGCTTTAGAGACAGAAGAGATGGCAGTGGTGCCATCAGGATGAAATAAAGGAGGGAAAGATGAAGTAGTGAAGTTATTTGAGATGTTTTTGGCTAGATGCCAGAAGTCACGAGGGGGAGTTTGAGTTTGAAAGATTTTGACATTTTCTATTTATGAAAGAGTGTTTGGCAAGTTGAAGAACAGACTTGGCATGATTCTGGGCAGAGATATAAAGTGCATGAGATTCAGGGGATGGAAGGCTCAAGTACCTTTTATGGGCAACCTCTCTATCATGTATAGCATGAGAACAGGCTGAGTTAAACCAAGGTTTAGAAGGTTTAGGTTGAGAAAAAGAATGAGGAATGTACGCCTCCATGCCAGACACTAACATCTCTGTTATGCATTCAGCACAAAGAGATGGGTCTCTGACACAGAAGCAATAACCATTCCAGGGAAAATCAGCATAATACCTCCTCAGGTGCCCCCAGCTGGCAGAGGCAAAACGCCAGAGGCACCTTCGCTTTGGGGGATCCTGCGGAGGGATTGGAGAAATAGGACAAGATACAGAAATGAGATTGTGATCGGAGGAGCCCAACAGAGATGAAAGGGTGACAGCATAAGCAGAAGGGTTAGAGGTGAGGAAGAGATCAAGAATGTTGGGCGTGTCTCCAAGACGGTCAGGAATAAGAGTAGGGTGTTGCACCAGTTGCTCTAAGTCATGTCATGGAGGATAGCAAAGTTGAAGGCTAGTTCACCAGGGTGGTCAGTGAAGGGAGAGGAAAGACAAAGCTGGTGGTGAACATTGAAATCTCCAAGAATGGAAATCTCAGCGAAAGGGTAGAGGGACAGAATGTGCTCCACTTTATAAGTTAAGTAGTCATTGAAAGTATTGTGGCTGTGTGTAGGTGTGCTAGTCCTGGCTTGATTTGGGCATGGCTCTATCATAATTAGAGTGAAGGAGAATTACAAATAACATAAAGATCCCTTGTCCGCCCTCTAGGTTTGTTTCCGCCCACCTCCGGCACTGCCTTGGTGGGCGGACATGACATTGTGACGGAGATGGATGAGGTTCGGGTCTCTCTTGGCCTCTGTCCTCAGCATGACATTCTCTTTGATGATCTGACAGTGGCTGAGCACATCATATTCTTCAGCAAGGTCAGTGGCAGTACATTGTAAGAACTGTACTGTGTTAATGCTGTACATGTTAGCAATCTATGTTTGTGTGTAGGAGTTTATTTTGGAATTATTTTTTAACTTGTGTATGTTTTGTTTTTGTATACTTTCTTTATACAGACCCTCACCAACAACTTTTTAAAATTGTTAATCACCTTAGTGTTCTTGATAGGTAAGCTTGTTTGTGTTAGGTCTCTCTCTCTCTCTGTCTCTCTCTCTCTGTCTCTCTCTCTCTCTCTCTCTCTCTCTCTCTCTCTCTCTCTCTCTCTCTCTCTCTCTCATTCTTAAGGGAGGTGACAGCAAAAAAATGTGATTTTTTTTACCCAAACCTCAAAATTGAATAATTAATACTGCTGTTACCCTTGAAATGTCTATAGTTTTCTGTGAAAACAGCAAGTTCCTGTCTTAATTCCTTATATGATTAAATTGCCTTTATGTATGCACTTTATAGGTCTCCTTAAATGCCCCACCACGTGGTAGGGAACATTACTTGTCGTTGCTTATGATTTTGTAGCATTTTTCAGTTTTTTTTTTTTTTTTTTTTTTTTTTTTTGCTATTTTCTAGTTTATTTATGTTATACACTTTCATATAGCAACATCAGGACAGAGCAGGAGGGAAGCTATGTAAGTAGGCTTTGAGGTCAGCAGTCAGAGGTAGTGTCTTGCCAGACGTCTTGGAATGTAGTTATGTAGCGCTCTGCAGCTAATCGTCTTTTGATTTTCCACACTTTCCCTGCACTGTAGAACATTGAAAGTCATGAGTTGTCAATCAAAGATGAAGACCAACCAGAGAGAAAGGATGAAGAAGCTGAATGAAAGGAGAAGGGAGGAAGAAGAGGGCTAAGATATCAGTCGCTCAGCACAGCGACCTCCGCCACCACCCACTTATGACCTGGCCCCGG
Organism: Portunus trituberculatus; assembly: GCF_017591435.1. Lineage (NCBI taxonomy): Eukaryota > Metazoa > Arthropoda > Malacostraca > Decapoda > Portunidae > Portunus > Portunus trituberculatus. Next base: position 4,610,168 of record NC_059287.1, read on the forward strand.
TCGCACACATGTCCTCTCCACCACCGCCACCTCAGCTTGTTCCCTCAACCTCACAGCTGTCAGCTTCACCATCACAAGCAACAACCAAGTCACGAGAAACAACAAAGATGAATACACGTTTTCATCTTTTGAAAAGCAAGATTCCTCCTCCTTGTGAAGATGAAAAATTCTTTATTTTTCGGTAACAACTTCAAAGTCTGGTATCAAGAACCTGTACCAAATCCTCTGGTACTGCCTTGGTGGGCAGACGTGGCATTGTGACAGATGGATGAGGTTCGGCTCTCTCTTGGCCTCTGTCCTCAGCACGACATTCTCTTTGATGATCTGACGGTGGTTGACTTGAAAGTCTGGTATCAGGAACATGTACCAAATGCTCGGGTACCAAGACAATGGAGGCACAAATAACAGCTTTGACACCTACATCACTGTCACGTGTTCCACATGCAGTGACAATGACACGCCAGTAACACTACGTCACTTGGTACATGATGCTGGGAAGGAAAGAGACCCCACTGAGCTGAACTGCAAGCTTGTATATGAGGTAATGAATGACCTTGGCTGTGCAGGATTGAACAGAATTGCCCAGGGACTAAGCATGTAGCCAACAAACATTGTGATATGCACTGCTCAACAGAAAACGGCTCATTTCTCAAAACTAAAGTTACTGATATTTTGAGTGCAATATCTTTGTTAGTTTATAAGTAATTTCAGATATAAAGGTATCAATGGGAAGAGAAAACAGGAATTTTTCATCATGAGACATTTTGAAAAAACTATAAGTATGTCTTTTTTTCCTTTTTGAATTTTTTCCAAAGAAGTAGTTTTTTGTCATCAATATTTATTTTTTTCATATATGAATTACAATAATCAAAATGTTCATGATGGAAAAAAAATCTACATACATCTACAGCATGTACATTTATTTTCAAAGTAATAAGTTGAAAAACATTCGAAAAATAGCAAAGAATGTTGATGTTACTTATTACCATTTTCAGCGCATATTAGATATTTTTCTCTGAAACTGATTTTTGTATTTCAATAATATTTGGGATTCTTGTAATTGAGGTACTAATACATAAACACACCAAATTTCATGAGAATCTGACGAAAAAAATACACCTCTAAAGCAAAAACCGTCGCCTCCCCTTAACCTCATAAATGACAAACTAGATGACAAATGAGTCCTTATAGACTGTGCACTGTGCTGGTAAATATTGGCAAAATAAAGCTATTTTCACCAATGCCCTGTGTGGAAATTTTTAACAAAAGCATAATACACTGGTAGTATTCTTTACACCAGTAATCTTTCCTCTACATGATAAACCAAACTGGGAATCCCTTAGTTGTATGTAGTATGGTGGAGAAGAGATGTTTGGAGGAAATGCTTGGACTAATTCTCCCACCTTATTCAATGTGAGGTTCAAAGAATGAGTAGTGGTGTATGTACTGGTATATATATATATACCAGTACATATTTCAGCTATGATTGTTTTTGTGTTTTTTTTCTTATTCCTGCATGTGTAATTTTTTCTATATCTGTTCTTAGATATGTTTGTCTTCACCACCTAACACTAGTACATTTAGGCTAAGTGACTGTTTATCAAGAGAACTTGGTGTAGCATCTTTCTAGGATTTGAATCTCTAAGGGCCTGTAGAGTTATTCAGGGACATGTGTGTCTTTAAGGGCATATAAAAGATACATTGCATGCCTGTGTGTTTGCCTAACTGTTGTGTGCAGGACCTGAGTTACACCTGTGTGTCACTTTTTGTGTCTGTATTTGCCTATTTTTTATTTAAGTGATAAACTCTTTGCTTGAAACATATCTCTTAACTTATCCCATATGTAAATTTCAGTAGAAAACTGTACATAACTTAGGAATGTCGTTTTATGTACTTTTTGTTGCATTCTGTAGAGTATCTAGCACCTCTGTCCCTACAATAATAATTTTTTCTCATCTTTTGTGTGTGTGTGTGTGTGTGTGTGTGTGTGTGTGTGTGTGTGTGTGTGTGTGTGTGTGTGTGTGTGTGTGTGTGTGTATTTACCTAGTTGTATTGTACAGGGTTCAAGCGGGCTCATGGTGTCCTGTCTCCATATCTCCATTTATCTAATTTTTCTTTAAAGTTATGCACACTATGTGCTGCAACAATTCCATTATCCAATGCATTCCATTTTTCCACCGTTCTGTGTGGAAAACTGTATTTTCCAACATCCTTCACACACTGCCTCATCGTGATCTTTTTTTCATGTCCTGTTGTCCTTCCATCCTCTTCTGCCAACAGCACCAGGTCTTCTTTGTCTATCTTTTCAATATCATTTACAATCTTATACATTGTTATTAGGTCCCCGCATTCTCTTCTCTCTTGTAAGGTTGGCAGTCCCATTTCCTTCAGTCGTTCTTCATATGTGAGGTCCTTTAATTCCAGTACCATCTTTGTAGCAATCTTCTGTATCCTTTCCAGTTTTCTTATATCTTTTTTAAAACTCGGAGACCATACCACTGCTGCATATTCCAGCCTTGGGTGTATCATGCTTGTGATGATTTTTTCATCATATCTTTATCCATGTAATGAAATGCCACTCTTATATTAGTCAACATTCTATATGATAGTCCAAATATCTTGTTTATGTGTTTATCAGGGCTCAGATTTTCTTGTATGATCACTCCAAGATCTTTTTCCTCTTTAGTCTTCTTTATTTGCTCCTCTCCCATCAGATAGTTCCATACTAGTCTTCTCTTACTCTTTCCTAGTTCCATTATGTGATATTTCTTGGCATTAAACTCCAATTTCCACTTCTTGCTCCATTCATAGATCTTATTTAAATCTTCCTGTAGCAGTATACAGTCCTCTCTGGTTTTGATAACTTTTAGCAACTTTGCATCATCAGCAAATAAATTCATATAGCTGTTTACCCCAATGTGAATATCTTTTACATGAACTTGAAACATAATGGGGGGCTAACACTGACCCTTGTGGCACCCGCTGGTTACTTTACTCCAAGACGAGTATGTATCTCTGATCACAGTTCTCATTTCTTTATCCGTCAAATAATCTCTTGTCCATTCGAGCAAGGTTCCACGCATTCCTCCTATGTTCTCTAGTTTCCAAAGAAGTCTTCCATGAGGGACTTTTTATTGCCTTTTCAATGCCTTTTTTAATGTCCAGGTATACTGTGTCTACCCATCCATCTCTGCTTTCAAGTCCTGCAATAACCATGGAGTAGAAGCAATAAGTTTGATACACATGACTGCCCTGTCCTGAACCCAAATTGTCTGTTCAATATGGCTTGCTCCTCTTCTAGGAATTTAATTTGTTTTTTTCTTTGATAATTATTTCACATAACTTTTCTATGATGCATGTAAGTGACACTGGTCTGTAGTTTAGTGGTTCTGTTGCCTTTCCTCCTTTAGATATCGGTACTACATTGGCTCTCTTCCACTCTAGTGGAACTTTCTCTTCATTTATTGAACTTTTAATGAATTCCCAAATTGGCTCCAGTAATTGCACTTTACATTCTTTTAACCCCTTCGCACCGGATGTTAAAAAAGCCCGCCTGTATGATATGCGGGTGGTAGTGCCACATGCACGAGCGCAGGAAACTCGTGCAAGCTTGCCATACTTGTCGTCTTTGTGTATTATGCTGCTATTTTTTAGTCACTATATCGCCTTCGAAGAGGAAAGTGGACGCTTCTCTCTTCGGAGAGAGAGAGAGAGAGATTAGAAAATTTGTTGTTTTTGTATTTGTGTGTGTGTGTGTGTGTGTGTGTGTGTGTGTGTGTGTGTTTTCACGAATGTTACAAGGCGGGACGCATGTAACTTATCTTTTGAGAGGGAGAGGGGGAGGGAGGGAAGGGAGATGGGGAGGGAGGAAAAGGAGATGGGGAGGGAGGGAAAAGAGATGGGGAGGAAGGAAAGGAGAGAGAGAGAGAGAGAGAGAGAGAGAGAGAGAGAGAGAGAGAGAGAGAGAGAGACAGTCTATGCCATTGGGTAATTTTAGACACAAGGCAGAACGCATGTAGCTTATCTTTAGTGATTGGTGGAGACAAGGATGGTGGGAGGAGCACTAGGATTTCAAGAACAGCATACGGCTTGTGTAGTTGGTATCCAACACACTATACAGGACAACTAAACTGAAGAAAGCTCAGAAAAGAAATATGACGTCTACGTAGGCGTCACCGTATTTGCTACTGGGGCTTCATGACGCCCACATAGGCGTCACCGTATTGAAGGGGTTAACACCCAGCCTGATACACCATATGGCCCCATTGCTTTCCTGACTTCAACTTGTCCAGTCATCTTCCAATATCTGTATGAACTGCAATTTCCTGTAATCCTAGAATATTCAATGTTCTATGAGGGTCTGTGAAGTCGTCATCTTCAGTGAAAACCGTTTTGTTTGAAGATCTCCTTCATTATTTCACACATTTCTTTCTCTGTTTGGTATGTCTTTCCTTCTTTAATTATTTTTCAATTGTTTCCTTATTTTTTGTTTTGCCGTTTGTGTGTGTGTGTTTATTTACTTAGTTGTAGTTTTACAGGGCCTGGGCTTTATGCTCGTGTGGCCCCATCTCCATATCTACACTTATCCAATTTTTCTTTAAAACTATGCACACTCGTTGCTGACACCACTTCTTCCCTCAAACTGTTCCTTGTATCAACACATCTTTGCAGGAAACTATATTTTTTAACATCTCGCAGACATCTTCCCTTCCTCAGTTTTTTACTATGCGATCTTGTGCTTCAAATGTCATATTCTTTTCTCAGGATCAGATTCTCATTATCCACTTGATCCATTCCGTTGATCAATTTATAATTTTGTATCAGATCCCCTCTCTCCCTTCTCTGTTCCAGGGTTGGTAGATCCATAGCCTTTAGTCTCTCCTCATATGTCATCCCTTCAAATTCTGGAACCATTCCTGTAGCCATTTTTTGTAATCTCTCCAGGTTCCTTATGTGTTTCTTTTTATGCAGGGGTCCACACTACTCCTGCATATTCCAATCTGGGTCTTATTATAGTTCTTATCAGTTTCTTCATCATTTCTTTGTTCATGTAGTGAAATGCTATTCCAATATTCCTTAGCAAATTATATGTCTCTGAAAATTCTATCAATATGGGTTACCAGTTGATTATTTTCTTCCATCGTTACTCCTAAATCCTTTTCCTATTTTACTTTCTCCAGTTCTACTCCATCTCCCATCTTATAGATTCCCAATGGTCATCTTTCACTCTTTCCCATTTCCATGACATGGCTTTTGTCCACATTGAATTCCATCTCCCACTTTTTACTCCATTCCCAGATCTTACTTAGGTCTTCCTGCAGTATTTCACAATCCTCTTTTTGCTTTACAACTCTGCACAGTTTTGCTTGTGTGTGTGTGTGTGTATTTACCTAGTTGTAGTTTTATAGGGCCTGGGCTTTATGCTCGTGTGGCCCCGTCTCCATATCTTTTTATGAGGGGTTCACACTACTCCTGCATATTCCAATCTGGGTCTTATTATAGTACTTATCAATTTCTTCATCATTTCTTTGTCCATGTATTTACCTAGTTGTATTTACTTAGTTGTAGTTTTACAGGGCCTGGGCTTTATGCTCGTGTGGCCCCGTCTCCATATCTGCACTTATCCAGTCTTACTTTAAAAGTATGCACTCTCATTGCAGACACTACTTCTTCATTTAAACTGTTCCACGTCTCAACACATCTTTGCGGGAAACTATATTTTTTAACATCTCTCGGACATCTTCCCGTTCTCAGCATTTTACTATGCGATCTTGTGCTTCGAATGTCATATTTTTCTCTCAGGATCAGTTTCTCCTCATATGTCATGCCTTCAAATTCTGGAACCATTCTTTAGCCATTTTTTGTAGTCTCCAACTTCCTTATGTGTTTCTTTTTATGAGGGATCTACACTACTCCTGCATATTCCAATCTGAGTCTTATTATAGTACAGGTAACCCCCGTTTAACGAAGGGGTTACGTTCCTAAAAAACACTTCGTTAAGCGAAACTTCGTTAAGCGAACCGATTATAACAAGTTTAACCCCTGATTTGAACTTCCATTGAGAGTAAGCAAAGCAAGAGTGGCATCATAGTACAGTAAAAGGTTTAATGAAAGGAAAAATTATGAAGTTAAACATTTAGAAAGTTTAATTTAAGTCATTATAATGTACACTAATGTATGTATGTATGTAACTTTATAATGTTGATGATCTTAACTTTGTGAAGGGAGGAAGAGTGAAACGGGAAAGACACTAACCGGCAACCTGTGGAATGTAAACAAAGTGCGCATCATTGTACCGCATACAAAACTTATGTACCACATTTCCACAAGGCTTTCCATTTTATCCATTGTAGAGTCATGAGTTTAGGTGGTTCTTTTAGCTTGCAAGGAAGATACGGTCTCACCAGCCTTCTTAATAGAGTCTGCTGACTTGAAAATAGTAGAGACAGTATAATATGGAGTCAAGATGGTGGCCAGCACTGCTATAGTTTTTTGGCCTCTCTCGTGTCTGTGAATAATATCTAGCTTCATTTGGAGAGTAAGAGACTTCCTGGTTTTCTTACGAACACTAGGCCAGTTCCAGAGCATTTTGGTGGTACGTTGAGCTAGGGAAGACAAGCTGCTGCTGACGCTGTTATGTTTTGACTGGGGAGTGAGTGTTGTGCGTGTTGTCCACGAGAGGCTTGATCTTGATCTTTATTCTATAGGTGTCCCAGGATTTTTCCTGAGGCAGGCCTTAGTACCAGCAGCTCCTGGTGTATTCAAAAGCCTGTCAGCTTGTATGATATGGTGGGGCTTTCAAATTTGGAAAAAATTTTTGAAAAAAATTACCTGGATAAAACTTCGTTAAAACGAGTTTGGTGTTCGTTAAACGAGCAGATGGTAGTAAAATGAAACCTTCGTTGTAGCGAAATTTCGTTGTGTGAACCTTCGTTAAACGGGGTTTGCCTGTACTTATCAATTTCTTCATCATTTCTTTGTCCATGTGTGTGTGTGTGTGTGTGTGTGTGTGTGTGTGTGTGTGTGTGTGTGTGTGTATTTACCTAGTTGTATTTACCTAGTTGTAGTTTTACAGGGCCTGGGTTTTATGCTCGTGTGGCTCCGTCTCCATATCTACACTTATCCAATCTTACTTTAAAAGTGTGCACACTCATTGCAGACACTACTTCTTCATCTAAACTGTTCCACGTCTCAATACATCTCTGCGGGAAACTATATTTTTTAATATCTCTCAGACATCTTCCCTTTCTCAGCTCTTTACTATGCGATCTTGTGCTTCGGATGTCATATTCTTCTCTCAAGATCAGTTTCTCATTATCGACTTGGTCCATTCTGTTGATCAATTTATAGACTTGTATCAGGTCTCCTCTCTCCCTTCTTTGTTCCAAGGTTGGTAGATCCATAGCCTTTAGTCTCTCCTCATATGTCATCCCTTCAAGTTCTGGGACCATTCTTGTAGCCATTTTATGTAGCCTCTCCAATTTTCTTATGTGTTTCTTTTTATGAGGGTCCACACTACTCCTGCATATTCCAATCTAGGTCTTATTATAGTATTTATCAATTTCTTCATCATTTCTTTGTCCATGTAGTGAAATGCTACTCCAATATTCCTCAGCAAATTATATGTTTCTCTAAAAATTCTATCAATATGGCTTACTGGTTGATTGTTTTCTTCCATCGTCACTCCTAAATCCTTTTCCTTTTTTACTTTCTCCAGTTCTACACCATCTCCCATCTTATAGATTCCCATAGGTCGTCTTTCACTCTTTCCCATTTCCATGACATGGCTTTTGTTCACATTGAATTCCATTTCCACTTCTTACTCCATTCCCAGATCTTATTTAGGTCTTCTTGCAGTATTTCACAATCCTCCTTTTGCTTTATAACTCTGCACAGTTTCGTATCATCCGCAAACAAATTTATGGAGCTGTTCACTCCTTCTGGCATGTCGTTGATATAAATGAGGAAAAGTATTGGTGCCAATACTGACCCCTGTGGCACTCCGCTTTCTACTGCTCTCCACTTGGACTTCATATCTTTAACTACCGTCCTTATTTCTCTCCCCCTCAAATAATTTTCTATCCATCTCAATGTGCTTCCTTTTAAGCCACCCTTCTCCTCTAACTTCCACAGTAATCTTGCGTGTGGCACTTTGTCAAACGCCTTTTTTAAATCCAAGTAGATGCAGTCAACCCATCCCTCTCTCTTGTACTCTATCAACTATTCTAGAATAGAAACTCAATAAATTAGTTACACAAGACCGTCCTTTTCTAAAACCAAATTGGCTATTTGATATTAATTTGTTGTCTTCAAGGAACTCGATCCATTGTTTCTTTATTATTCTTTCACACATCTTGCATATTACACTAGTTAGTGATACCGGTCTGTAATTTAAAGGTTCTTCTTTCCTTCCACTCTTATATATGGGAACCACCTCAGCTCTTTTCCATTCTACTGGCACTGTTCCATTTTCTATTGAGCATTTTATGATGTTGTATATAGGACTTGTTAGTTCTTCCCTACATTCTTTCAGTATTCAGTATTCAGTGTGTGTGTGTGTGTTTCACTGTTTGATCTGCTGCAGTCTCTGACGAGACAGCCAGACATTACCCTACAGAGCGAGCTCAGAGCTCATTATTTCCGATCTTCGGATAGGCCTGAGACCAGGCACACACCACACACCGGGACGACAAGGTCACAACTCCTCGATTTACATCCCGTACTTACTCACTGCTAGGTGAACACTACACATGAAAGGAGGCACACCCAAATATCTCCACCCGGCCGGGGAATCGAACCCCGGTCCTCTGGCTTGTGAAGCTTGTGTGTGTATTTCCCTATTTGTATTTACCTATTTGTGTATTACAGGGCCCGAGCTAAGCTCTCTGTGACCTGTCTCCTTGTCCATTCCTGTCATATCTCTCTTTCATCTGATTGACACACACCGGGTCAACGACATCACTGCTCAGTTTATTCCATTTATCAATGCTGCGATGCGGGAAACTGTATTTTCTCACATCATTTAGACAGATGTCTTTTATTAGCTTTTTTCTAAGTCCTCGGAGATGATTACTTGTGGTCACCTTTATCAACTCTGTCCAATATGTCAATCTTGTTCACCAATTTATACATAGTTATCATGTCTCCTCATGTTCTTCTCTCTTCTAATGTGGTCAGCCCCAGCTTCCTCAGTCTTTCCTCAGAGTCTAACTCCCTGAGCCCTGGTACCATCCTTGTTGCCAGCCTCTGTACTCTTTCCACCTTCTTCACATTTTTTTTCATATGCGGTGACCAGACACATGCTGCATATTCTAACTGGGATCTTATTAAGGTACATAATATCTTCATCATTCCTTCATCTAGGTAGTGGAATGCAAGGCCAATATTTTGAAGCATGTATGTTTTCCAAAAAATCTTGTTAATGTGTTTCTCCGGTGACAAGGTGTTTTGCACGGTTACTCCTAAGTCTTTCTCCTCATTGGTCTCTTTAATTTTCTCATCACCCAGCCTGTAATCTCTATTTGGTCTGTATCTACTTCTTCCCATTTTCATAACATGGGTCTTGTCTATATTAAATTCCATCTGCCACTCCTTACTCCACTCATATATTTTATCAAGATCTTCCTGTAACTTGTTATAATCTTCCACATTCTTTACTCTCCTCATAATTTTAGTATCGTCCGCAAACATGTTCATGTAACTGTCAATTCCTACTGGCATATTATTAACAACATGATGGGACCCAGCACTGACCCTTGTGGAACTCCATTGGTTACCACCTTCCTCTCGGACTTCCTTCCTCCCATTAAGTAATTTTCCATCCATTTTGCTAGTTTATCATTTACTCCTCCAATCATCTTTAGTTTCCACATCAGTCTATTGTGTGGTACTTTATCAAAGGCCTTTCTCAAGTCCAGGTAGATAGCATCCACCCATCCCTCTCTATGTTGTAGTATGTCAGTCACTCTTCAATAAAAACATAATAAATTGGATACGCATGATCTTCCTTTTCTGAAACCAAACTGCCTTTCACTCAGAATGTTTTCACTTTCTAGATACTCACTCCACTTAGCTTTAATTACTTCTTCACATACCTTGCACAATATACTAGTCAACGATACTGGTCTATAATTTAGCGGTTCCATTCTACTACCATTCTTATATATAGGCACAATGTCAGCTCTTTTCCACTCTTTCGGGACTAATCCTGTTCGTATGGAGGTTTCCACAATATCAAATACGGGGTTCAACAATTGATCCTTACATTCATTTAGCAACCTCCCAGATATGCCATCAGGCCCCATTGATTTATTAATATCCAGATTGCTTATAATTTTCCTTACATCTTCCTTAGTAATCATGATGTCCTGCATTTGCTTTATTTCTGTAGGCCTTCCTCCCATAAAATGCTCCTCCTTTGTAAACACTTTGCAAAAGTTGTCGTTCAAAATTTCAGCTATATCTCCAGCATCTTCATATACTTCTTCCCCGTGTATTTACCTAATTGTATTTACCTAATTGTAACATACGGGAAAAGAGCTATGCTCGTACTGTCCCGTCTCCATATCTACTAATGTCCAGCTTTTTCTTAAAATCATGAATATTCCTTGCGTTGACCACTTCCACGTCTAAACTATTCCATGCTTCCACCCTTCTATGAGGGAAGCTATATTTTTTCACATCTCTCCTATAAGTGGCCATTTTTAGTTTTTTTTCCCATGCCCTCTCGACATTCTTTCATTCCACATACACAGATCTTCCCTATCCATTTTTTCCATGCCAATCATCACTCTGTATATTGCTATCAGGTCTCCCCTTTCTCTTCTGTTTTCCAGGGTCAGAAGTTGCATTCTGTTCAGTCTGTCTTCATAAGTCAAATCTCTTAAGTCAGGCACCATTTTTGTTGCAGCCCTCTGTACTTTCTCTAGTTTCCTTATGTGTTTCTTTAAGTTCGGAGCCCACTGTATTGTTGCATATTCAAGCCTCGGTCTTATCATTGCAGTAATTATTTTCTTCATCATTTCTTCATCTAAATATCTGAACGCCACTCTTATGTTCCTCAATAAGTTCAATACTTCTCCAATTATTTTGTTTATATGTCTCTCTGGCGATAGGTCATTGGTAATTGTCACCCCAAGGTCTTTTTCTTCATGACTGGTTTTATGTCTTCATTTCCTATCTTGTACATACTCCTGATTCTTCTTTCACTCTTGCCAAACTCTAATTTCTTGCATTTTGTCGTGTTGAACTCCATTTGCCATGTACAGCTCCATTTCCATATTCTGTCCAAGTCTTCCTGGAGTAGTTCGCAATCTTTGTCACATCTCACTTTTCTTAACAATTTTGCATCGTCTGCAAATAGGCTCACATAACTGGACACCCCATCCACCATGTCATTTATGTAGACCGCGAACATTACTGGTGCCAACACTGATCCCTGTGGAACTCCACTCTCCACCAAGCCCCATTCTGATGGTCTGTCCTTAATTATTGTTCTCATTTCTCTTCCTACCAAAAGTCTTCCATCCTTTTTAGTAAACTGCCATGCACTCCTCCTACCATTTCAAGTTTCCAGATCAGTCTCCGTGTGGTACCTTATCAAAGGCCTTTTTTAAATCCAGATATATTCCATCAGCCCAACCATCTCTTTCCTGTATTACATCTATCACCCTCGAATAGTAACATATCAGGTTTGTCGTGCATGAACGCCCTTTTCTAAAACCAAATTGACACTCACAAAGTATGTCATTTTTCTCCAAGAAGTCTGTCCATCTATTCTTCACCACCCTCTCACACATCTTAGCTACCACACTTGTAAGTGACACTGGTCTATAGTTCAATGGGTCTCTCTTGTTACCTGATTTATAAATTGGGACAATGTTAGCTCTTTTCCAGTCTTGGGGCACTACACCTTCCCTTAATGAGGCATCAATTACTTCACAAACTTTTTCTGCCAGTTGCTCCCCTGCATTCTCTTAAAATCCATCCTGATACCTCATCAGGTCCCACAGCTTTTCTCACTTCTAAACTCCCCATCATATTCTTGATCTCCTCCACAGTTACTTGAAACTCCTTCATAATCCCTTTCTGTTCCATTACCAGTGGTTTGTCAAAAGCAGTCTCCTTTGTGAATACCTTCCGAAAGCATCCATTCATAGCCTCTGCCATTTCCCTGGGATCCTCACTGCATACTCCATTTACTTCTAAACTTTCAATACTTTCTCTTCTTTTGATGTTGTTGTTCACATGTCTGTAAAAAAGCCTTGGTTGGTCTTTACATTTATCAATTATATCCTTTTCTTGTTTCTTTCTTTCTTCTCTTCTAATCAACACATATTCATTTCTTGCTCTTTTGTAACTTTCCCACTGCTTAATCCGTCTTTTCCTTCTCCACCTCTTCCATGCATCCTCTTTTCTTGTTCTAGCCTTTTCACATCTATCGTTAAACCAGTCCTGCTTTCCAACTTCTCTATGTTGTCTTATTGGTACAAATTTTTCTCACCTTCTTTGTATATTTTATAAATTCCTTCCACTTTTCATTTGCTCCTTAGCACTCTTGAATTTCATCCAATTTGTCTCTTGAAAGAATTTCTTTAGGTTTCCAAAATCTGTCTTGGCATAATTCCATCTTCCCACTTTATATTCTTCATTTCTTCTAGATTTCTCTTCATCTATCACCTTGAACTCCAAAACTGCATGATCACTCTTTGCTAAAGGGCACTCCACCCTCATCTCCTCAATGACCATTGGCTCTGTACTGTGTGTGTGTGTGTGTGTGTGTGTGTGTGTGTGTGTGTGTGTGTGTGTGTGTGTGTGTGTGTGTGTGTGTGTGTGTGTGTGTGTATTTACCTAGTTGTATTCACCTAGTTGTAGTTTTACAGGGCCTGGGCTTTATGCTCATGTGGCCATGTCTACACTTATCCAATCTTTCCTTAAAACTGTGTACCTCGTTGCAGACATTACTTCTTCATTCAAACTGTTCCACATCTCAACACATCTTTGCTGGAAACTATGCTTTTTAATATCTCTTAGACATCTTCCCTTCCTCAGTTTTTTACTATGCGATCTTGTGCTTCGACTGGCATATTCCTCTCTCAGGATCAGATACACATTGTCCACTTGGTCCATTCTGTTGATCAATTTATAAACTTGTATGAGATCCCCTCTCTCTCTTCTCTGTTCCAATGTTGGAAGATCCATAGCCTTTAGTCTCTCCTCATATGTCATCCCTTCAAATTCTGGGACCATTCTTGTAGCCATTTTTTGTAGTCTCTCCAGCTTTCTTATATGTTTCTTTTTGTGAGGGGTCCACACTACTCCTGCATATTCCAATCTGGGTCTTATTATAGTACTTATCAGTTTTTTCACCATTTCTTTGTCCATGTAGTGAAATGCTTTCCCAAAATTCCTTAGCAAATTATGTCTCTCTGAAAATTCTATTAATATGGCTTACCGGTTGATTGTTTTCTTCCATCGTCACTCCCAAGTCCTTTTCCTTTTTTACTTTCTCCAGTTCTGCTCTATCTCCCATCTTATAGATTTCCACGGGTCATCTTTCACTCTTTCCCATTTCCATGACATGGCGTTTGTCCACATTGAATTCCATTTCCCACTTTCTACTCCATTCCCAGATCTTATTTAGGTCTTCCTGCAGTATTTCACAATCCTCTTTTTGCTTTATAACTCTGCACAGTTTCATATCGTCCATAAACAGATTTATGTATCTGTTCACTCCTTCTGGCATGTCGGTTATATATATGAGGAAAAGTATTGGCGCTAATACTGATCCTTGCGGCACTCCACTTTCTACTGCTCTCAAGTTGGACTTCATATCTTTAACTATCGTCCTTATTTCTCTCCCCCTCAAATAATTTTCCATCCATCTCAATGTGCTTCCTTTTTAGCCACTCTTCTCCTCCAACTTCCACAGTAATCTTGCATGTGGCACTTTATCAAATGCCTTTTTTAATCCAAATAAATACAGTCAACCCATCCCTCTCTCTCTTGTACTCTATCAACTATTCTAGATTAGAAACTCAGTAAATTAGTTACACACTACCATCTTTTTCTAAAACCAAATTGGCTATATGATATTAATTTGTTGTCTTCAAGGAACTCGATCCATTGTTTCTTTATTGTTCTTTCATACATCTTGCATATTACGCTAGTTAGTGATACCGGTCTGTAATTTAAAGGTTCTTCCTTCCTTCCGCTCTTATATATGGGAACCACCACAGCTCTTTTCCATTCTACTGGTACTGTTCCATTTTCTATTGAGCATTTTATGATATATATAAAACTTGCTAGTTCTTCGCTACATTCTTTCGGTATTCTGCCTGAGACTTCATCCAGTCCAATTGCCTTCCCTTCATCCAATTTCTTCATTAACTCTTTTATTTTAAGCTTGATTACTTTAACCTCATTCATATGGACAGTCTTTCAAATTTGGATTCCTTAGTAAAGACCTCCTGGAATTTATTATTTAATAGTTCTGCCATACTTTTTAGGTCTTCCACCATCCGTTCTCTCCTTTTAACTTTTCTATTGTTTCTTTTTTGCCTAATTTTTCTATTTATGAATCTGTAGAACAATTTTGGTTGCTCTTTACATTTTTCGACAATGTCCTTTTCATAGTTCCTTTCCTCATCCTTACTCACCTTGATATTTTCATTTCTCACTGCCTTGAAGTTTTCTTTATTTACTGAATTTCTATTTCTCTTCCACCTTTTCCATGCTCCATCTCTTTTCTCCTTTACCCTAGCACACTTGTGTTAAACCAATATTTCTTTCCTTCTTCTTTAGGTCTATATTTTGGGACATATTCCTTGACTCCTGTTTTGTATATTTCCAAAAATAAGTTATACTTCTCTTACATTGTCTCTGAGTTTTCCTTCTCCTCCTAATTAACGTATTTGAAGTAGTTCTTGAGATTCTCAATATCAGCCTTTCTGTAATTTAATCGGTCTCCTTTGTATGAATCGTCTCATTCTTCCTTTATCTCTTCTATATCCATTTCTAATATTACATGGTCACTTTCCCAATGGGCACTTATGTCTTATATCATCATTCATTTGTATATCCCTTGTAGAAACTAGGTCCAATCTCACCAGTTCATCATTTCCTCTGAATCTTGTGTTTTCCTTTACTCTTTGGTCCATCATGTTATCTATCATTAGGTTCAGGAATCTTTTTCCCCAGTGTGTGTGTGTGTGTGTGGGTGTGTGTGTATTTACCTAGTTGTAGTTTTACAGGGCCTGGGCTTTATGCTCTTGTGGCCCCGTCTCCATGTCTACACTTATGTGTGTGCGTGCGTGTGCGTGTGCACTCACACACGTTACTTACACTCATTTGTGCGGTATTTAATAGCTAAGAGTCTATGTATATTTACTTTTTCCTTCTCCTCCCCAAGCTGAAAGGGATGTCAGGGGAGGCAGCTGAGGAGGAAGTGAGGATCATGGTCAAGAAATTGAAGCTAGAGGACAAGAAGGATGCCTTGGTAAGTCATGAGTAAGGGTGATGCTTAGTTCAGGTATTTCTTGGTGTGTGCATGTTAGTTTTGTTTGAATTCACTAAGATGCAACATTAGAAATATTATAATTAATTGAAATTGTGAGATCTGTTTGTTAAGATGCAATTTGCCCAAACCGCATTTCAAACAGTGCACCAGGTGTGTAGTTCCGTTGCCTACCGACAGGCAGCCACTACCGCTCCTAGTTCAGTGTTTACAGCCCTCTCGTGTGTTTACAGTCACAGCCAGCACAGACAAAGATGCCAAGTGACTGTGAGGGAATGTGAGAAGTGAGGGAGCATCGTGTAAAGTGTTAATGGCTGCTTTATTTACACTTTATTTACCCCTTAGTGTTACACAGGTTTAGAATGATACATTTTTAGAACATGTTCACTTTATTAGTCAAATAAATTTGTTCATTAAAAAAAACGAAGTTTTTTGAGCCAAAACCCCATCCCCTCTATTACCCATTCTTTCTTATGGGGAAATAGTTTTTTTTTAACAATTTCAGTTTGTGCGATGTCTGTAGTATCCCATATATTGCACAAAACGAGAAATAGCTTTGTGTGTTTCACTGTTTGATCTGCTGCAGTCTCTGACGAGACAGCCAGACGTTACCCTACGGAATGAGCTCAGAGCTCATTATTTCCGATCTTCGGATAGGCCTGAGACCAGGCGCACACCACACACCGGGACAACAAGGTCACAACTCCTCGATTTACATCCCGTACCTACTCACTGCTAGGTGAACAGGGGCTACCATATTCTGTGAAAGGAGACACACCCAAATATCTCCACCCGGCCAGGGAATCGAACCCATTTCTATTCTTCACCACCCTCTCACACATCTTAGGTCCTCTGGCTTGTGAAGCCAGCGCTCTAACCACTGAGCTACCATGTGTGTGTGTGTGTGTGTGTGTGTGTGTGTGTGTGTGTGTGTGTGTGTGTGTGTGTGTTTAATCCACTTAGGACCAGCTTTGTATATGAGGTACAATTGATATTACAGTTTTTTCTTTTTTTTCTATGTAAAACTACAATGTCACTGGTAGCAGAAATTGAGATTGTTACTGCAGGATTCTCAACAAAAATAGAGAATTACATTGATAATAGCAATAAAAATTGCTTATCATAAGTTGAAGGTGTTGGTGTGGAAAAATAACAAGAAAAAATTGTGTAATATTGGGATAGGTAACAAGAACTAATGTGTCACAGTAAACAGGAATAGGAATTGAGAGTGTTACAGTAGCAGGTACTATAACAAAAACATTTCTTTGCATTAGGCTCGAACTTTGTCTGGAGGGATGAAGCGCAAGCTGTCAGTGGGCATAGCGCTGTGTGGCGGCAGCCGTGTGGTGTTCCTGGATGAGCCCACCTCTGGCATGGACCCCGGGGCTCGGAGACTCATCTGGGACCTCCTGCAGCAGGAGAGGACGGGACGCACCATCCTGCTCACCACACACTTCATGGAGGAGGCAGACCTGTTAGGAGACCGCATTGCTATCATGGCGAATGGTGTGGTGCAGTGCTGCGGCACATCACTGTTCCTCAAGAAAATGTATGGTAGGTCACAAGGCATCCTCTCTCTCTGTAACTGAAATTCTCTCATCCAGCTACCAATCTGTTTGTATTAATCTATATGTCTACCTATCAGTTTAACTATCTATCATTCTATTTATCTCTATTATTCTGTTTATACATCAATACTCTAGTCTATCTTTCTCACCTAACTTGTTATCATCTTAGGCATTCTCTTCTCATCAAACTTCATATATATATATATATATATATATATATATATATATATATATATATATATATATATATATATATATATATATATATATATATATATATATATATATATATATATAGTGTAAAGGTGGAAAGGAAACCCAGGGCAGAATCAGGAACACAGTTTATTCTCTAATGTTTCGACAATAGTCTTCTTCAGAGAGTAACAAACACAGAAAGCCTAGCTGTATTTATACCTCCGAGCAGATCACCTCGTCGGACGCCTGGTAGGAGAGTGTGCTGATTGGCTGGCGAGGACGAGATTGGCTGCAGCGTGAGAGAGGTTTACAAAGCCATCTCTGTGGTTTGTGACCTCCTTCGTTGCAATGTAGGCAGCTTTCACCAGCTTCCTCTTCCTTTTGTTGAAGCCTGTGTGCAAGGCTGTTGTGCAGTCCCAGCTTGGCAGATAATCGTATTTCTCTGCGTGTATCACAAGGGAGTTCAGCGTTCTGTGGTGCCGAAGGTCGTTCTTGTGCTCCCTCATTCTTCTTTCCAATCCCCGTGCCGTCTTGCTGTTGTACATGGATGCACAGCCTCCACATGGTATGGAGTAGACTACACTTTGTTTATTTTGTCCGCCAACCACCTTTTCCCGCACTAAACACTGTATGTTTTGCCCTGAAGCATACGCTACGCATACTCCGCTGCAAATTCTTAATGCCCAAGAATTTGCAGCGAAGAGTTTTTGGAGGGTGAACTCACTTATGTTATCCAGGCCTTCCGTAAGTTTCGGTACCCTTTGGGTCTCCTCCACAAACTGAAGTGTAAAGCTGTACAGATATCTAAGAAGAAAAGCGAAGGCAAAGTGAGAGAAGAGTACTTGGTGGTTCCGTATACGAAAGGCGTGGAAAAGTTAACTAAAGTGTTGTCAGCCACAGGTGTACGCGTAGCGTATGCTTAGGGGCAAAGCATACAGTGTTTAGTGCAGGAAAACGTGGTTGGCGGACAAAATAAACAAAGTGTAGTTTACTCCATACCATGTGGAGGCTGTGCATCCACGTACTACGGCGAGACGGCACTGGGATTGGAAAGAAGAGTGAGGGAGCACAAAGAACGACCTTCAGCACCACAGAACGACGAACTCCCTTGTGATACACGCAGAGAAATATGATCATCTGCCAAGCTGGGACTGCACAACAGCCTTGCACACAGGCTTCAACAAAAGGAAGAGGCAGCTGGTGGGAAGCCGCCTACCTACATTGCAACGAAGGAGGTCACAAACCACAGAGATGGCTTTGTAAACCTCTCCTGCGCTGTGGCCAATCTCGTCCTCACCAGCCAATCAGGGCGCTCTCCTACCAGGCGTCCGATGAGGGGATCCTGCCCGGAGGTATAAATACAGCTAGGCTTTCCGTGTTTGTTACTCTCTGAAGAAGACTATTGTCAAAACGTTATAGAATAAACTGTGTTCCTGATTCTGCCCCGGGTTTCCTTTCCATCTTTACACTCATTTGTCTGGTTCTTAAACATATATATATATATATATATATATATATATATATATATATATATATATATATATATATATATATATATATAATTTTTTTCCTTTTTTTTATTGTTTATTTATTTATTTATTGTTTATTTATTTTTTTTTATTACTTTTTTTTTTTTTTTTTATTATATGTAAGAGGGGCACTGGCCAATGACAACAAAAATGTTTGAAAAGTAAAAGGCTCATGAGAGTACCAAGGCCCAAGAGGATTATTGAAAAAACAAAATTATTTTCAAATCTCTCTCTCTCTTGGAAGAGTTTAAGTCAAAGGAAAGAGAAAATACAGAAGCAGACTGGGAGCTCTTGGGATTCATTCTCTTTATTCTTGAATTTCAATCAACTTGCTTTCTGTTTTTGGCATATATATTCAGTAGCCTTTGCCATAGTACATTGTCATTCTTCATAATATACTCATAATTCTGTTCCTGTCTTTTCCAATGCAACTAGGGCATGATTTTAGACTTTTTAGGTTCTCAGTAGAACTATTTCCAGAAACCAAATATGGTTAGGTAGACTTTCAGCTGCTCATGGGTGTTTTCCCCATTGAAAGTGCTATATCCTTGGTAAACTCTCACTTGTCATGAAAACATCCTTGAAAGCCACAATAATATCCTTTAGATTCTAATAAAAGTAGTTTAAATTCATCAAAGCATTTAGAAATAGCCCTTTGATCTAAAACCTCATGTTACTCGGGTACATAACTGATGCCTTCCTTCCCTGTGTCCCATCCAGGTGCTGGCTACCGCCTCATCATTGTCAAGGAGAAAGGCTGTGATGTGGATGCCATAACACAGCGGCTCCAGACATACATTCCAGATGCTGAGCTTGACCAGAATGTTGGAGCTGAACTTTCTTACGTCTTGCCAACTGCTGAAGTGTCCAAGTTTGAAGCAATGTTCCTTGAACTTGAGCAGAAGAAGGTAGAACTTAAGATTTCCAGTTATGGGGCTTCCCAGACCACCATGGATGAAGTGTTTCTGAGGTGAGGAATGGGAGTGAGGAGTGAGATATTGGAAAACTGGTATTGGATTTGATGGTATAGTGAAGGGCAGGGTATTGTGCTGGAAGGGAGATGTATCAGAATTAAAAGAACATACTAAGTGCTCTGATAAAATATTTTCTTTATGAGGAATAAGAAATTGAAAAATTATTAGAACATTCAAGGATGTAAATGAAGGTTATATGAAAATTAAGATATTTAAGTCCCCCAGAAAATATTGGAGAAATAAACTGCTGAGGTAAAGTTGTTTTATCTTATCTTGGTGCAACACTGAAATTTCTCATTGACATTTCACCACACTGACTCTGGCAAGGAGGTACTTTCACAACTTGGTAACACTGACACTAATTGTTGCCCTTGTCATGTCTTTCAGAGATCCAGACAATATACCAGCTTTCCCACTACATAAAACATTTATTGATTTACAAACTACTGGAATATACATACACAAATAATCCAGCATCTTACATATGAATAAAGACTTTGTCATGTATATAAAGGAATATTCTATGGTCACTCAACAAACAATATCAGTGAGTGTCAATTTTATGTTTCTGTGCTCATCTGGTGAAAACCTCAAAAGATTTGCCATGATGGAATGTAGACAAATATAATGTGTGCAGTGGTGATAGCTTCTCATTTTGAATGTCTTTGATTGACATGGTTGAAATGGTCTCATTATGAAGGGGTGTAGGTAAACCAGCTCATGCTCTCTGACCTTGCTGTGGGAGTATGTGGCCAGCTGTGTTATGTCTGAGCTCTGAGGTGTAGCAGGGTGGTCCACAGGATGATCCCTTCCCACTTGGACCAATTGGAGTAAGAGTGTGACTAGTGCATGTAGTATGACTGTATATAGTGCTTTGTTTGAGCTACTCTGTATGGGATTGCCAGTCTGGTATACAGATAGATAGGTGAGATAGGTAAATAGTTGAAATTAGGCTTTGCATTCATTCATGCTTTTAATAACAAAGGAGACTGACGGTAATTCATTTACTTGGCTACAGAGTGGGTGAGGCATCAGAGCCTGACCTGGTGACCCAGCACCGTACCACCCTACTGAGGGCCAAGGCAGTGGCCAATGGTGTGGCAGGGGGAGGCTCAGGAAGTGCCCCTCATGAGAACGGTCACCTCCTGGACCACACAGACACCATTGAGGAGATACCCATGGAAACGTCACCAGGGGACCGTGGTGAGTACTGTTGCGGGACTGTAAGGGTATTAGGCGGGTGTGAATGCACCATTAGAATAAACAGCAGTGAGACAGGTATTTCAACCATGGTAGATGTCACAGGTGCAAGATCACCTCCAATGGAATGAGAGGACAGAGTAATAGAAAAGTACATGAAAGGAGAATTAAAGGATTAGAGAATATAAGGAAGGAATGCAAGGACAGAAATGGCATATGAAGATGATGATACTAGAGTGAAGAGATTGAATGGAGGAAGAAGAGAAAGTAAAGATAAGAATAGGTGAAGAGTTCTGTTGCAGCTATCCATGTGAGGGAATTCTTGGTAATAACCTTCAGATGTAGATGGATAGATCTGTAAATTCAAAAACTTAAAACTTGAAGTACTATAAAGACTAAAATAGACGTTGAGTGAATAGCTAGTTTTAGTGGAAAATAGACACTGGTACATGAGTTTTTAAAAAAAGAAACTCAGCTATTGAAATGTGCTTCACTTTTATTATTAAATGTTAATATGTAGTGTCTGTGAAGTTTTGAATGGTGTGGCAGTGTGCTGTATGAGTCCCTCTGTGCAGTATTTGATGCCACTTGTTATTGTTTGTCTTGGTGATCTATCCCAGGTGTTCATTTTAATGTGTTTGTGTACCATTTGTCTTGATTCCTGAGTGAAGCATTTTAAGATTTATTGCAGAATGTTTCAAGTTAATTTCTATGTGACTGCAACCTTCTGAATACTAGGGATTTTTGTGTTTTGCAAGCCACCATCCACATATCACTTATTTAGTTAGACTATTGTCTCTGATATTCCAATACTTCTGTTCCAGTTTTCACTTCCACCTTTAAGTTTTCATATGGAAAAGATAGCCATTGAAAGACAATTTTTTATTTAATGTAAATTGTAAATATACAGCAATACTCACCTTAACAAACATGATAAGGGGTGTCAAAGCTGTTCGTAGAGCGAAAATTTGTTAAGTGGATGTGATTTTCCCATAGGAAATAATGGAAATAGGGGAGATGCATTCTGGGCTGGTCCCCAATATACCACATGGGTTAAAAAAATTATATATTGGGCCACTGGTGTATCACTACTTTTATGATGTCATATGAGTCATTGGGAGTTAGAGGAGCTACATACAAATTCTCTCACTGATAGCTCCACTGTAATTTGTGCAGGAGTGGATCAAAGTTCGCCATGGCGAGGCAGAGTCTAGCGTATTGCACTAACGTGGGTAATGTGTTAAGTGGCAAAAACACGTTGTTAAGTGGAGCAGAAATACAGGTCAACCTCTTCGTACTGCGGAGCGAGAGAGAATGAGACAGAGGCAGCCAATACCAGCACCAGGAGCTGGATCCAAGATTCTTTAACAATGTCAGAGCAACCTCCTGCCACGAAATAGCATCCATGAACGCTTGGAGGGACAGTAACGAGGTTGCTCTGAGGTTGCTGGGAACACCACCTCTCGAGGTGGTGTTGCTGTCTTATATATGCATTTATGTTCACAAAACAATATTTCTATTAGCTTTTTACAAACCTTGCCTCCAAGAAAGGATTGTTTTGTAATGCATAAAGTGAAATCTTACATGGAATACCAAAAACTAAAGCAGAAATGAGATCAGCCACAGGCGGGAGACTGGGTGACTGCTTCTTCTTCTTCTTGTGACCCTTTTAGCTTGCATGTTGCTTTCACCATGATATTAAATTTGTTTCCACTCCTCTCTTGTCTGCTATAATGGATATTATATCTTAGTATTCATATACACTTATGCCATGAGGATAACCTCGACTCCGTGGCACTGAGTGATAGTGAATTACTAATGAAATACTGCAGTATTTCACTAGTAATTCACATGAGCGTATATGAATACTAAGCTATGATATCCATTATAGCAGGCAATAGATGAGTGGAAACATAAATTTAATATTGTGGTGAAAGCAACATGCAAGCTAAAAGGGTCACAAGAAGAAGAAGAAGAACTGGTCACCATGAGTCTCCGCCTGCCTGTGGCGATCTCATCTCTGCTGGTTTTTTGTAAGATTTCACTTTATGCATTACAAAATCCTTTCTTGGGAGCAAGGTTTGTAAAAAAACTAATAGAAATGTTGTTTTGTGAACATAAATGCATATATAAGACAGTAACACCACCTTGAGAGATGTTCCCAGCAACCTCAGAGCAACCTCGTTACCGTCCCTCCAAGTCTTCATTTTGCGGCAGGAGGTTGCTCTGACATTGTTAAAGTTTCTTAAATCCAGCTCCTGGCAACCAATGAGTACTTTTAGGCAGGCTACCAACCTCCACCTGCCAACAGCAACAAATCTTTGTGGATGCTATTTTACGAGGGTTGGTATGTGAGCAGGAGGTTGCTATGGAGGTTGTCTGTACCAACATAAACAACAACCAGCTTCTTGGATCCGGCCCCAGGAACGCTAGAGACAGAGGCGGGGAGCCAGCTAATCACAGTGAAGCTGCCATGTTCGGTCCCTCACCCAGCAAATTCAAACCCAGAAAATTCGCTAAAACGGATGTGGTTGTACATTATGTGGACTTTTTGGTCTAATTTTATATAGTACACTCTACCCTTGAAACAACGGATTTCGGAAACTATGGACAAATTCTGGAGTCCGGTTTAATCTACAGACGAATATTGAAATGCGCGCAATTTTCCGTTCCCCGCAAATTATTGTCCGGTAGGTGGCGGGTTGGTCGCATCATAAACATGTTTAATCTTCAGTCCATGCGTTTTCAACCAACAGCGAACATTGTCCAGTGCTTACCACGGCTTTTTTATGCATTTGTACCCTTCCCACGAGTGCTTAACCTATCCAAAATGCCTCTTAACCCCTTCAATACGGTGACGCCTATGTAGGCGTCATGAAGCCCCAGTAGCAAATATGGTCACGCCTACGTAGATGTCATATTTCTTTTCTGAGCTTTCTTCCGTTCAGTTGTCCCGTATAGTGTGTTGGATACCAACTACACACGCTGTATGCTGTCCTTGAAATCCTAGTGCTCCTCCCACCATCCTTGTCTCCGCCAATCACTAAAGATAAGCTACATGCATCCCGCCTTGTGTCTAAAATTACCCAATGACATAGACTGTTCCCATCTCTCTCTCTCTCTCTCTCTCTCTCTCTCTCTCTCTCTCTCTCTCTCTCTCTCTCTCTCTCTCTCTCTCTCTCTCTCTCTCTCTCTCTCTCTCTCTCTCTCTCCCTCTCCCTTCCCTCTCCCTCTCGAAAGATAAGTTACATCGTCCCGCCTTGTAACATTCTGTGAAACACACACACACACACACACACACACACACACACACACACACACACACACACACACACACACACACACACACACACACACACACACACACAATTTTCTACAAATTTTCTCTCTCTCTCTCTCTCTCTCTCTCTCTCTCTCTCTCTCTCTCTCTCTCTCTCTCTCTCTCTCTCTCTCTCTCTCTTTCCGAGAAGCGTCCACTTTCCTCTTCAAAGGCAATATAGTGACTAAAAAATAGCAGCATAATACACAAAGACGACAAGTATGACTAGCTTGCACGAGTTTCCCGTGCTCAGGCACGCGGGACTACCACCCATATATCATACAGGTGGGCTTTTTTAACATCCGGCGCGAAGGGGTTAAACCTAGTAAACCAGTGAAGTATAATCGAAAGGCTCTTCCAGCGGCTGCTAAGCTTGAACTAATACAAAATTTGAAAATTGTACGTATTTTACGTACGTTTTATAGTTTTTTACGTACTTTTGCAAAGAACGGACTGTTGCAATCTATGGACAGGGTCGTGCACGCATTCGTCCGTTGTTTCGAGGGTCGAGTGTATGTTAAACTGGAAATTCGTTAGACGAACGTTTGTTAAGCAGAGTATTACTGTACTTAAATATAAATTGTTGTACATGTATGGTAGGTAATCTTTATATTGCAGTAAGAGCAACACAGTTGTATTGGTTTATCTTTTCTTATTTCCTTTTGATGTGTTTTCAGTTATCTCATCATTTTTACCATAATGTTTAAGATTATTTGAAAACATACATATCGTGTATGTTTTCGTGTATGCTTTTAACATTTTTTTTTTTTTAACTGTCATTGGAGTTTTATTATGTTACTTTTTGTTATCTATGAGTTTCCTTAAGAATATAGCAATCATTGTTCACTTAATCCTCAACAAATGGTATGTATACATTTTTTTTTTTTTTTTTTTTTTTCTAATTATTATTATTATGAGTGTTATGTTCACGGAGCCATCCTGCACCTCACAGGCCGACTGATGGCCACATGGTTCAATACGGCCACACAGCGCGTCACTCTTGCCCTCCAGAATGGTAACACACATCCTTCTTGTTGTTTCCTTGTGTTACTTTCCTGCCATTCCCATTACTTTACTTGCTGTCTCCCTCTGTAAAGTGAGAGCAGTTGCCTGAAAATATTGCCTGCTGCTTCTTAACCTAGCAAAGCATGACTCAGTGCCCTGAAGCTGATCACCTTGCATGCCTCCTTGCCTCACCTGCCTCACCTCCACCATTTATCCAAGGTAAGTCTGTTGCCTGATCTTGTTCTGCTTATTAATGTAGTCCAATATTATAACCTCAGATAATGTTTTGTGCATTCATTCTTATATACAGGGTAATCAAGACAAGGTATCTTCCCTGTCCACACATACACACATACAGTCAACAGTTTTCCTTCCCACGTTTTTATGAAAAGTGATATCTATGTCTTTTATCCTTTATTTCGTGGCAGCTGTCATTGGTTTAAGCTGCCTTCTTCCTCTCCCTTGCCATTCTAATCCCTACTCCCATGCTTTTCTCTCTCTCTCTCTCTCTCTCTCTCTCTCTCTCTCTCTCTCTCTCTCTCTCTCTCTCTCTCTCTCTCTCTCTCTCTCTCTCTCTCTCTCTCTCTCTCCCCCAATTAATATTCAGGAAAACTTTTACAACACACACACACACACACACACACACACACACACACACACACACACACACACACACACACACACACACACACACACACACACACACACAAGGTAAAATTGAAAAACTGTTTGAAAAGTATGAGGGCCTGGAAACGAGTTATGACAATGTAAAGAGAGACTGTGCCGATATGAAGAAGGAAAATGCAGCACTGAAAGAGGAAGTTAAGCTAATTAAAGTGAATTGCGAAAAATGTGGAGAATCTCTAGGAAAAGTGATGGAGAAGCAGGCTGAATGGAAAAAAAGTCAGGAAGTGGAAAGAAAGGAGGTAAATTACAAAGTTGCAAGTCTGGAAAAGGAAATCAAAGAGTCAGGGGAGAAAACTTTGGGCCTTGCTGAAATTATAGATCAACAGATCATAGAAGAGAAGATAGCTGAGAAAGTGGTGAAGGTTATTAAGTCAAATGAGACATTGGTGAGGGAAACTGTAGACAAAAGAGATGTGTGGTGATATTTGGTGTGGAGGAGGATAAGACACCGAGTAAAATGGAGAGAGAAAAACATAAAAAAGGTGATAAATAATATCATTAATGTGGTGCAAGAGGAGGGAAAAGACCTAGTACAAGAAATAGAGGACTTCCATAGAATTGGAAAGTTCACAAGAGAAGGTATGAGGCCAATAAGAATCAAACTTAAGTCACAAAAGGATGTAGATGAATTGGTGGAGAAGTCATGGAGGCTAGCCCAGCAGGAAACAACAAGGAAGATTTGGTTGAGAAGAGATCTCGGTGAAAAGGAAAGAGAAATGTTAAATGAGTTGAGAAAGGAGGCTTTGAAAAAAATGAAGAGAGGACAGAAGAAGAGAAGAAAGAGTTTTTCTGGAGAATCTTGGATATGAGACTGAGGAAGTGGTTCATAACCCAGAAAAGTACAGCAAGAAAGGACTAAAGAAACTTACATATGAGCGAAATGTAATGTATTCCAACATAAATGGAGTGATATCGGGATTTTAGAACTCAACGATTACTTGAGGGACAAGAACCCAGATATTGTGGGTCTTACTGAAACAAAACTGAGAGAGGGAGAAGACCTGATGAAGGTTGGAGAAGGAAATATAACGTTTGGAAAAGAAATAGAGTAGGTAAGATGGGAGGAGGAGTGATGTTGCTGGTTAAAAAGATATAAAGGTGGATCAAGTGAAAAAGGTATGGGAAAGGCAGAAGTGCTAAAGATCAGAGCAGAAACTAATGAAGGAAAAAGAGGCACTACATAGTGGTGTACGTACCACCTAAGACAAATGCATGGTCAGTACAGGAATATGAAGAAATGATAAGTGATACAGGAACATGTCTGGAAGAAATGTTGGGTGGCTGTGAACGAACTATAATGATGGGAGATTTTAATTGTAAAGAGGTGTGTTGGGAGGACTGGTCAATGGAAGGATCAGAGACAACATGGGAAATACACTATTGACACTGGCAATGGAAAATGTGTTAACTCAGTGGGTCAAAGAAGATACTAGGTTTGGAGGAGAGGGAGCATCGTCAAGACTGGACTTGGTCTTTAGTACAGA
Source organism: Portunus trituberculatus (assembly GCF_017591435.1). NCBI lineage: Eukaryota > Metazoa > Arthropoda > Malacostraca > Decapoda > Portunidae > Portunus > Portunus trituberculatus. The sequence goes on from NC_059287.1 coordinate 4,637,643, forward strand.
GCCAATGGTCATTGAGGAGATGAGGGTGGAGTGCCCTTTAGCAAAGAGTGATCATGCAGTTTTGGAGTTCAAGGTGATAGACGAAGAGAAATCTAGAAGAAATGAAGAATATAAAGTGGGAAGATGGAATTATGCCAAGACAGATTTTGGAAACCTAAAGAAATTCTTTCAAGAGACAAATTGGATGAAATTCAAGAGTGCTAAGGAGCAAATGAAAAGTGGAAGGAATTTATAAAAATATACAAAGAAGGTGAGAAAAATTTGTACCAATAAGACAACATAGAGAAGTTGGAAAGCAGGACTGGTTTAACGATAGATGTGAAAAGGCTAGAACAAGAAAAGAGGATGCATGGAAGAGGTGGAGAAGGAAAAGACGGATTAAGCAGTGGGAAAGTTACAAAAGAGCAAGAAATGAATATGTGTTGATTAGAAGAGAAGAAAGAAAGAAACAAGAAAAGGATATAATTGATAAATGTAAAGACCAACCAAGGCTTTTTTACAGACATGTGAACAACAACATCAAAAATAGAGAAAGTATTGAAAGTTTAGAAGTAAATGGAGTATACAGTGAAGATCCCAGGGAAATGGCAGAGGCTATGAATGGATGCTTTCGGAAGGTATTCACAAAGGAGACTGCTTTTGACAAACCACTGGTAATGGAACAGAAAGGGATTATGAAGGAGTTTCAAGTAACGGTGGAGGAGATCAAGAACATGATGGGGAGTTTAGAAGTGAGAAAAGCTGTGGGACCTGATGGGGTATCAGGATGGATTTTAAGAGAATGCAGGGAGCAATTGGCAGAAAAAGTTTGTGAAGTAATTGATGCCTCATTAAGGGAAGGCGTAGTGCCCCAAGACTGGAAAAGAGCTAACATTGTCCCAATCTATAAATCAGGTAACAAGAGAGACCCATTGAACTATAGACCAGTGTCACTTACAAGTGTGGTAGCTAAGATGTGTGAGAGGGTGGTGAAGACTAGATGGACAGACTTCTTGGAGAAAAATGACATACTTTGTGAGTGTCAATTTGGTTTTAGGAAAGGGCGTTCATGCACGACAAACCTGATATGTTACTATTCGAGGGTGATAGATGTAATACAGGAAAGAGATGGTTGGGCTGATGGAATATATCTGGATTTAAAAAAGGCCTTTGATAAGGTACCACACCAGAGACTGATCTGGAAACTTGAAATGGTAGGAGGAGTGCATGGCAGTTTACTAAAATGGATGGAAGACTTTTGGTAGGAAGAGAAATGAGAACAATAATTAAGGACAGACCATCAGAATGGGGATTGGTGGAGAGTGGAGTTCCACAGGGATCAGTGTTGGCACCAGTAATGTTCGCAGTCTACATAAATGACATGGTGGATGGGGTGTCCAGTTATGTGAGCCTATTTGCAGACGATGCAAAATTGTTACGAAAAGTGAGATGTGACAAAGATTGCGAACTACTCCAGGAAGACTTGGACAGAATATGGAAATGGAGCTGTACATGGCAAATGGAGTTCAACACGACAAAATGCAAGAAAATAGAGTTTGGCAAGAGTGAAAGAAGAATCAGGAGTATGTACAAGATAGGAAATGAAGACATAAAACCAGTCATGAAGAAAAAGACCTTGGGGTGACAATTACCAATGACCTATCGCCAGAGAGACATATAAACAAAATAATTGGAGAAGTATTGAACTTATTGAGGAACATAAGAGTGGCGTTCGTATATCTAGATGAAGAAATGATGAAGAAAATAATTACTGCAATGATAAGACCGAGGCTTGAATATGCAACAATACAGTGGGCTCGAACTTAAAGAAACACATAAGGAAACTAGAGAAAGTACAGAGGGCTGCAACGAAAATGGTGCCTGACTTAAGAGATTTGACTTATGAAGACAGACTGAAAAGAATGCAACTTCCAACCCTGGAAAACAGAAGAGAAAGGGAGACCTGATAGCAATATACAGAGTGATGATTGGCATGGAAAAATGGATAGGGAAGATCTGTGTATGTGGAATGGAAGAATGTCGAGAGGGCATGGGAAAAACTAAAATGGCCACTTATAGGAGAGATGTGAAAAATATAGCTTCCCTCATAGAAGGGTGGAAGCATGGAATAGTTTAGACGTGGAAGTGGTCAACGCAAGGAATATTCATGATTTTAAGAAAAAGCTGGACATTAATAGATATGGAGACGGGACAACACGAGCATAGCTCTTTTCCCGTATGTTACAATTAGGTAAATACAATTAGGTAAATACACACACACACACACACACACACACCCCTAGAAATGTATTGTTCTGCCTGTCACTAGCTTTAAGAAATTATCTGAACTAATGTAACAAGTTTTGCATATATACATAGTTAGTGCTTCAAAAAATGGAGTGAGAAGTAAGAGCAACACATTTCCACAGCAAAGAATGCAGCAAACAGCGTCCTGGAGTCTCCTAGTCCTCGTCGAATGCCTCTACAGAAGAACTCTGGCTGTTTGCTCCTCCTGCAGCAGTTTTGGGCGATGCTGATCAAGAAAGTCCTATACACGTTCAGGAACAAATTTCTCACCTTTGCTCAGGTAATTTCGCTTTACTTGTTGCATTCCCTCATTATTTTTGTCTCTGTTTAATTTCATTACATTCATTTCAGCTTTGATTGAACTCACGTGAATTAAAAAAAAATTGTAAAGAAGGAGGTCATAAATAGTAATGATAATACATAGTTTTTCATGCTGTACATAGTAATTCTATTTCACTTGCTTGAACAAGCTAAGTAAACATCCTGAAATATTATTGTAACTTTAAGTATGAGTTACCCCTTAGAAACTGTCAATTTAAATTGACAAAAAAAGTGGACCACACACACACACACACACACACACACACACACACACACACACACACACACACACACACACACACACACACACACACACACACACACACACATTGGATGAAATTCAAGAGTGCTAAGGGAGCAAATGAAAAGTGGAAGGAATTTATAAAAATATACAAAGAAGGTGAGAAAAAATTTGTACCAATAAGACAACATAGAGAAGTTGGAAAGCAGGACTGGTTTAACGATAGATGTGAAAAGGCTAGAACAAGAAAAGAGGATGCATGGAAGAGGTGGAGAAGGAAAAGACGGATTAAGCAGTGGGAAAGTTACAAAAGAGCAAGAAATGAATATGTGTTGATTAGAAGAGAAGAAAGAAAGAAACAAGAAAAGGATATAATTGATAAATGTAAAGTCCAACCAAGGCTTTTTTACAGACATGTGAACAACATCAAAAATAGAGAAAGTATTGAAAGTTTAGAAGTAAATGGAGTATGCAGTGAAGATCCCAGGAAATGGCAGAGGCTATGAATGGATGCTTTCGGAAGGTATTCACAAAGGAGACTGCTTTTGACAAACCACTGGTAATGGAACAGAAAGGGATTATGAAGGAGTTTCAAGTAACGGTGGAGGAGATCAAGAACATGATGGGGAGTTTAGAAGTGAGAAAAGCTGTGGGACCTGATGGGGTATCAGGATGGATTTTAAGAGAATGCAGGGAGCAATTGGCAGAAAAAGTTTGTGAAGTAATTGATGCCTCATTAAGGGAAGGTGTAGTGCCCCAAGACTGGAAAAGAGCTAACATTGTCCCAATCTATAAATCAGGTAACAAGAGAGACCCATTGAACTATAGACCAGTGTCACTTACAAGTGTGGTAGCTAAGATGTGTGAGAGGGTGGTGAAGACTAGATGGACAGACTTCTTGGAGAAAATGACATACTTTGTGAGTGTCAATTTGGTTTTAGGAAAGGGCGTTCATGCACGACAAACCTGATATGTTACTATTCGAGGGTGATAGATGTAATACAGGAAAGAGATGGTTGGGCTGATGGAATATATCTGGATTTAAAAAAGGCCTTTGATAAGGTACCACACCAGAGACTGATCTGGAAACTTGAAATGGTAGGAGGAGTGCATGGCAGTTTACTAAAATGGATGGAAGACTTTTGGTAGGAAGAGAAATGAGAACAATAATTAAGGACAGACCATCAGAATGGGGATTGGTGGAGAGTGGAGTTCCACAGGGATCAGTGTTGGCACCAGTAATGTTCGCAGTCTACATAAATGACATGGTGGATGGGGTGTCCAGTTATGTGAGCCTATTTGCAGACGATGCAAAATTGTTACGAAAAGTGAGATGTGACAAAGATTGCGAACTACTCCAGGAAGACTTGGACAGAATATGGAAATGGAGCTGTACATGGCAAATGGAGTTCAACACGACAAAATGCAAGAAAATAGAGTTTGGCAAGAGTGAAAGAAGAATCAGGAGTATGTACAAGATAGGAAATGAAGACATAAAACCAGTCATGAAGAAAAAGACCTTGGGGTGACAATTACCAATGACCTATCGCCAGAGAGACATATAAACAAAATAATTGGAGAAGTATTGAACTTATTGAGGAACATAAGAGTGGCGTTCGTATATCTAGATGAAGAAATGATGAAGAAAATAATTACTGCAATGATAAGACCGAGGCTTGAATATGCAACAATACAGTGGGCTCCGAACTTAAAGAAACACATAAGGAAACTAGAGAAAGTACAGAGGGCTGCAACGAAAATGGTGCCTGACTTAAGAGATTTGACTTATGAAGACAGACTGAAAAGAATGCAACTTCCAACCCTGGAAAACAGAAGAGAAAGGGGAGACCTGATAGCAATATACAGAGTGATGATTGGCATGGAAAAATGGATAGGGAAGATCTGTGTATGTGGAATGGAAGAATGTCGAGAGGGCATGGGAAAAACTAAAATGGCCACTTATAGGAGAGATGTGAAAAAATATAGCTTCCCTCATAGAAGGGTGGAAGCATGGAATAGTTTAGACGTGGAAGTGGTCAACGCAAGGAATATTCATGATTTTAAGAAAAAGCTGGACATTAATAGATATGGAGACGGGACAACACGAGCATAGCTCTTTTCCCGTATGTTACAATTAGGTAAATACAATTAGGTAAATACACACACACACACACACACACCATGTAGTGTAGTGGTTAGCACTCTCAACTCACAATCGAGAGGGCCGGGTTCGAATCCCAGTAAGCGGCTAGGCAAATGGGCAAGCCTCTTAATATGTGGCCCCTGTTCACCTAGCAGTAAATAGGTATAGGATGTAACTCGAGGGGTTGTGGCCTCGCTTTCCTGGTGTGTGTTGTGTGTTGATGTGGTCTCAGGCCTACCCGAGGTCAGTCTATGAGCTCTGAGCTCGCTCCGTAATAGGGAAGACTGGCTGGGTGACCAGCAGGCGACCGAGGTGAATTACACACTTGACATTTCCCTGCCACCAACAGAACATCATTCCTGTGGCCTTCCTCATCCTGGCGCTGGTGGTGGTGCAGACGCTCCCGGGAGTGAATGATGCACCTCCTGAAGTCCATTTTTCACTTAATGTGAGTTGCTAAATACTGTCTTCATGCCACAACCACCAACTCTTCAGAGATCTGTGAAGATTATGAAGCAAAATGTCTTCTTCCACATTTTATTTCCTGATATTTGATGGCATATTAAAGTCTTAATGGATGCAGGTTTCTTTTTAATAGTATGATATCATCACCAAGCTTTGTAATTGTAATGGCAAGGAATGAAAAGATCAGATTTTCCATTTTATTTGCAGGTTTTTAATGGCATTAGTTTTTTTCTTTTCTTTTCTCTTTTCTCCATGTCATGGAGGCAGTGAAGACCAGTAATAAGTATAAATAGTCAGTGGTATCCTTCAAACTTATGGTCTACATTTTCACCAGACCATCATTATTAAGCCAGAGGAAAACCTTTAGCAGAGTATCAAGTAATGAGTGGCAGTTGTGACAGGAAAAGTGTGTGCTATTTCTCGCTGGTGTAATTGCAGAATTTTGATGGCACAGTGACAACGCTGCAAGTGATGAACCCAAACAACCAGACAGAGGAGCTGCTGGGTGGCCTGACTGGGGTGTTCAAGGGACAGAATGTGTTGGAGTCTATCCCTCCAGATGCAAACCACACCACAGAGATCCTGGAGGAGGTGAGGCTTTCCTGACACTGTTGAGGCTTATGGAATGCTAACAAGTACTATTGGAAATGTATTGTATTATCTTTTAACTTCGTTTCTCAATAATGTGCAATGAAATGCCAATGGCTGTACCACTAAAAATGCCATATTAGACAACAAATTAATATCAAATAGCCAATTTGGTTTTAGAAAAAGACGGTCTTGTGTAACTAATTTATTGAGTTTCTACTCTAGAATAGTTGATAAAGTACAAGAGAAAGAGGGATGGATTGACTGTATTTATTTAGATTTAAAAAAGGCGTTTGATAAAGTGCCACATGAAAGATTACTGTGGAAGTTAGAGGAGAAGGGTGGCTTAAAAGGAAGCACATTGAGATGGATGAAAAATTACTTTAGGGGGAGAGAAATAAGGACGATAGTTAAAGATATGAAGTCCAAGTGGAGAACAGTAGACAGTGGAGTGCCACAGGGGTCAGTATTGGTGCCAATACTTTTTCTCGTATATATAAACGACATGCCAGAGGGAGTGAACATCTACATAAATCTGTTTGCAGATGATGCGAAACTGTGCAGAGTCATTAAACAAAAAGAGGATTGTGAAATACTACAGGAAGACTTAAACAAGATCTGGAAATAGAGTAAAAAATGGGAGATGGAATTCAATGTGGACAAAAGCCATGTCATGGAAATGGGAAAAAGTGAAAGACGACCCGTGGGAATCTATAAGATGGGAGATGGAGTAGAACTAGAAAAAGTAAAAAAGGAAAAGGACTTGGGAGTGACGATGGAAGAAAACAATCAACCAGTACACCATATTAATAGAATTTTCAGACAGACGTATAATTTGCTAAGAAATATTGGATTAGCATTTTACTATATGGACAAAGAAATTCATAAGTACTGAAATAAGACCTAGATTGGAATATGCAGGAGTTGTGTGGACCCCCCATAAAAAGAAACACATAAGGAAATTGGAGAGACTACAAAAAATGGCTACAAGAATGGTTCCAGAATTTAAAGGGATGACATATGAGGAGAGACTAAAAGCTATGGATCTACCAACCCTGGAACAGAGAAGAGAGAGAGAGGGGATCTGATACAAGTTTATAAATTGATTAACGGAATGGATCAAGTGGATAATGAGAAACTAATCCTGAGAGAAGAATATGACATTAGAAACACAAGATCGCATAGTAAGAAACTGAGGAAGGGAAGATGTCTGAGAGATGTTAAAAAATTTAGTTTCCCACAAAGATTTGTTGAGACTTGGAACAGTTTGAGTGAGGAAGTGGTATCAGCAAAGAGTGTACATAGTTTTAAAGAAAAATAGGATAAGTGTAGATATGGAGACGGTGCCACACGAGCATAAAGCCCAGGCCCTGTAAAAATACAACTAGGTAAATACACGAGACGCGGTTGAGGAAGGACACACTGGCGCTGTTTCGACAATCAGCTGATCTTCATTACATACCTGTTGTACAGTATTTACAGTGGCCTGGGCAGGTAATGTGGACTCATTTTTTTCATGAAATCAATTATTAAGGAATCATGAGTAAAGAAGAGATTCCATCCAAATGCAGACATAAGACTAGGGAAAAAATGAAAGCTGATGATGACTTTGTTGGTGAGGGAGAGATCGTATTTGAAGGTTTCGATACAACGAATACTTCACTACTTAAGAGAGTGTTGAATATTGAACATAAACTAGATAAATTAATAAAAGAGAATATGGAAATGAAAGAGAATGAAGAACAGGAAAAAGAGTTTATAAAACTGAGAGAAAGGATAAAAAAGTGGAAGAAAACGAAGCTAGGCTAAGAGCGGTAAAACGAAGAACTGAAAAAGGAAGTAGCTAACTACAAGAAGCAGATGGAAGAAGGACTCAGTAAAGCCGAGAAAGAAAAAGAGAAGCTGAAAGATCTAGTAAACAAGGAAGAGGAAAGACTACAGAACGTGATTAAAAAAGAAGTACAAGCATGGAGAGTCCAAGATAAGAAAGATAAGGCTGATTTTCAGAAGGTGATTCAAGAACAAGTTTAACTATAAATGATAAAGGCAAGAGACTAAAAATGATGTATACAAACATAGATGGGGTTTTATCAAGTAAATTAGAATTAAGAGATTACATAAAGAAAGAAAATTTGGATATTGTATGCCTGGCTGAAACAAAACTAAATGAGGCAATCAAAATAGACTTGGATAATAGGTATAATGTATGGAGAAGAGACAGAGGGGGTAAAGGAGGTGGAGGAGTCATGATAATGTTAAGGAAGGAAATAGTGATAAACCATGTGGAATGTGAGAAGGAAAAGCAGAAGTATTGTATGTTAAGATGCATATTAATAAAAAAGAGTTAACAATTATTGTAACATATGTGCCACCAAAATCAAATTCATGGACCAATCAAGAATATAAAGACATGATAGATGACACAATAAGGAGTCTAACGAGAATCATTAAAGAAAGGAAAAAAGTTATATTAGTAGGAGATTTCAACTGTAAAGAAGTGGACTGGGAAAATTATGAAAGTGGTATGGGGGAAGAAGCCTGGGGAGAAAGATTCTTTAACCTAATGATAGACAATATGATGGACCAGAGAGTAAAGGAATGCACAAGATTCAGAGGAAATGATGAGCCGGCGGCGAGATTGGACCTAGTTTTTTACAAGGGGTATACAAATGAATGATGATATAAGATATGTGCCCATCGGGAAAGAGTGACCATGTAATATTAGAAATGGATATAGAAGAGGGAAAGGAAGATAGAGATGATTCGTACAAAGGAGACCGATTAAATTACAGAAAGGCTGATATTGAGAATCTCAAGAACTATTTTAAAAACGTAAACTGGGAGGAGATGGAAAACTCAGAGACGATTCAAGAGTGACCATATAATATTAGAAATGGATATAGAAGTAGGAAAGGAAGATAGAGACAATTCGTACAAAAGAGACCGATTAAATTACAGAAAGGCTAATATTGAGAATCTCAAGAACTATTTTAAAAACGTAAGGAAGAGGAAAAGAACTTTGAAAAGGACATTGTCGAAAAATGTAAGGAGCAACCAAAATTGTTCTACAGATTCATAAATGGAAAAATTAGGCAAAGAGAAACAATAGAAAGGTTAAAAGGAGAGAACGAGAACGGTGGAAGACCCAAAAAGTATGGCAGAACTATTAAATAATAAATTCTTGGAGGTCTTTACTAAGGAATCCAAATTTGAAAGGCCACAGGGTAATAGAGAGACAGTCTATATGAAAGAGATTAAAGTAACCAAGCTTGAAATAAAAGAGTTAATGAAGGAACTGGATGAAGAGAAGGCAATGGGACCAGATGTAGTCTCAGGCAGAATACTGAAAGAATGTAGGGAAGAACTAGCAAGTCCTATATACATCATAAAATGCTCAATAGAAAATGGAACAGTACCAGTAGAATGGAAAAGACCTGAGGTGGTTCCCATATATAAGAGCGGAAGGAAGGAAGAACCTTTAAATTGCAGACCGGTATCACTAACTAGTGTAATAGGCAAGATGTGTGAAAGAATAATAAAGAAACAATGGATCGAGTTCCTTGAAGACAACAAATTAATATCAAATAGCCAATTTGGTTTTAGAAAAAGACGGTCGTGTGTAACTAATATATTGAGTTTCTATTCTAGAATAGTTGATAGAGTACAAGAGAGAGAGGGATGGGTTGACTGTATTTATTTGGATTTCAAAAGGCGTTTGACAAAGTGCCACATGCAAGATTACTATGGAAGTTAGAAGAGAAGGGTGGCTTAAAAGGAAGTACATTGAGATGGTTAGAAAATATTTGAGGGGGAGAGAAATAAGGACGGTAGTTAAAGATATGAAGTCCAAATGGAGAGTAGTAGAAAGCGGAGTGCCACAGGGGTCAGTATTGGCACCAATACTTTTCCTCATTTATATTAACGACATGCCAGAAGGAGTGAACAGCTACATAAATCTGTTTGCAGATGATATGAAACTGTACAGAGTTGTAAAGCAAAAAGAGGATTGTGAAATACTGCAAGAAGACCTAAATAAGATCTGGGAATGAAGTAAAAAGTGGGAAATGGAATTCAATGTGAACAAAAGCCATGTCTTGGAAATGGGAAAGAGTGAAAGATGACCCGTGGGAATCTATAAGATGGGAGATGGAATAGAACTGGAGAAAGTTAAAAAGGAAAAGGACTTAGGAGTGACAATGGAAGAAAACAATCAACCAGTAAGCCATATTGATAGAATTTTTAGAGAAACGTATAATTTGCTAAGGAATATTGGAGTAGCATTTCACTATATGGACAAAGAAATGATGAAGAAATTGATAAGTACTATAATAAAACCCAGATTGGAATATGCAGGATTAGTGTGGACCCCTCACAAAAAGAAACACATAAGGAAGTTGGAGAGACTACAAAAAATGGCTACAAGAATGGTTCCAGAATTTGAAGGGATGACATATGAGGAGAGACTAAAGGGTATGGATCTACCATCTCTGGAACAAAGAAGGGAGAGAGGAGATCTGATACAAGTTTATAAATTGATCAATGGAATGGACCAAGTGGATAAGTGAGAAACTGATCCTGAGAGAAGAATATGACATCCGAAGCACAAGATCGCATAGTAAAAAGCTGAGAAAGGGAAGATGTCTGAGAGATGTTAAAAAATATAGTTTCCCGCAAAGATGTAAATGAAGAAGTAGTGTCTGCAACGAGTGTGCATACTTTTAAAGTAAGATTGAATAAGTGTAGATATGGAGAAGGGGCCACACGAGCATAAAGCCCAGGCCCTGTAAAACTACAACTAGGTAAATACACACACACACACACACACACACACCTCTTACACCCTTTACTATGTTGTGCTCTGGTGGGAAGGCATAGTATAGTGTCATGGACCACCATACCTACACCCCAGTAGCTGACACATTGCACAGTTGGTCACATACAATAAATAACATTTTTATCCTCTTAACTTTTATTGAAGTTGACTGAAATTTTTATTCATCATCCAGGCTGCAAGGGACCTTCCTTCTTTCAATCAACACAATATGGTGAGTCTAAGCATCAATGGAAATCAAGACAGAGCTTCCATCCTGGCTTTTTTCAACAACCAGCCCTTCCATACACCACCACTGGCACTGGCAATGGCTGACATAGCGGTGGTACGTGCATTCACCAACAACAACAATATTACTATCACCACCTCTAACCACCCACTGCCAAGAACAGATATTGAAAAGGTGAGTGAGTGAAGGCTCCTGTCATTCATAATTACCCTCTTGTACCCATTGCCTTTCCATAATATTTTCTTCACTCCTTACCACGCACTGTTATTCTTACCTCAGTCTCTTGCCCTTGACAGCTGACTCAGGACCAGCGACAAAACTTGGGCTTCCAGATTGGGTTCAACTTGGCCTTCGGGATGTCTTTCCTGGCAGCCTCTTTTGTCATTTTCCTCATTCAAGAACGCAGCAGTGAGTGGTGGTTTATACATATTATTATTAGTAGACCTTGATTAGCTGGCTAAAGTACACAAAAAAATGTGAGTGGTAACGAGAAGAAATGTATATAGAATAATGTTTAATGTCATTTTTAGAGAATGTGACATTGTTCAAGACAAAATATAGAAGCTGAGTAAGGAAATTAGTATGAAACTGCCTTGGTTAAGAAAAAAAATTTGTGCATGCTTGGAAGATTAACTCAGTGATTTTCTATTTGAATGAAATCCTCTCTTGGAAGCAATGTTAGTGACTTGATTTTATATTTATTCATGACTCCAAGAAATACCTCTCTTTGCTAAAACCTCAAAACATTTGCAGGTAAGGCCAAGCACCTGCAGTTTGTTTCTGGAGTCAACTTTGTCACCTATTGGATGGCATCAGCAATCTGGGACTACTTGCTCTTCATTATTCCCTGTTGCCTGTGTCTACTTTGCCTTGCTGTAAGTGTGTGGCCTCATGAAGCAAGTAGATGTGGATAGGCATTTTCAGAAGCAAGTACTTAACCCTGTCCTTGGTATGGAGTAGTGGTAATCTCTCATTATCTTTATTCTGTTCAGATGGTCTCGATTTATCATTATATTTGCCTGAAGGAGTAATGTCTCAAATATAATATCATGTTCATAGGTGATTAGAAGTTGATGTATATGGACCACTGAACTGGGTATGTTATATGTGGTAGCAGTAATCAGATTTTTAGTATGAAACATTTTGCACAATACAGCATTCACTTCTTTGACCAAGTGTACATGCAAATTGTATAATCCTGCAGCTGTTTGGCATGAAGGGACTCAGCGAGGGAGAGCAGCTTGGACGCATCTTCCTGGTGATGCTGATGTACTGTTGGGCATCCCTTCCTCTGATGTATTTGTGTTCCTTTTTCTTCTCAATTCCATCTGGAGGCTTCACTAAGATGATCATGGTCAACATCATAACTGGTGAGTGGCGCGCATTTGTTTGTTTTACTGGGTTGATTTCTTTGGGTGGGTTGATTCACAGGACCCTTTTCACCAGAGGCCAATGGGGCTGTGTCAATGGTTGTGTGTGTGTATTTACCTATTTGTGTATTACAGGGTGTATTACAGCTAAGCTCTCTGTGTCCTGTCTCCTTGTCCATTCCTGTCATATCTCTCTTTCATCTGATTGACACACACCACGTCAACGACATCACTGCTCAGTTTATTCCACTTATCAATGCTACGATGCGGGAAACTGTATTTTCTCACGTCATTTAGACAGATGTCTTTTATTAGCTTTTTTCCATGTCCTCGGAGATAATTACTTGTGGTCACCTTTATCAACTCTGTCCAGTATGTCAATCTTGTTCACCAATTTATACATAGTTATCATGTCTCCTCTTGTTATTCTCTCATCTAATGTGGTCAGCCCCAGCTTCCTCAGTCTTTCCTCATAGTCTAACTCCCTGAGTCCTGGTACCATCCTTGTTGCCAGCCTCTGTACCCTTTCTACCTTCTTCACATTTTTCTTCATATGCGGTGACCAGACATAAGCTGCATATTCTAACTGGGGTCTTATTAAGGTACTTAATATCTTCCTCATCATTCCTTCATCTAGGTAGTGGAACGCAAGGCCAATATTTTGAAGCAGGTTATATGTTTTCCCAAAAATCTTGTTAATGTGTTTCTCCGGTGACAAAGTGTTTTGCACGGTTACTCCTAAGCCTTTCTCCTCATTGGTCTCTTTAATTTTCTCATCACCCAGCCTGTAATCCCAGTTTGGTCTGTATCTACTTCCCATTTTCATAACATGGGTTTTGTCTATATTAAATTCCATCTGCCACTCCTTACTCCACTCAATATTTTATCAAGATCTTCCTGTAACTTGTTACAATCTTCCACATTCCTTACTCTCCTCATAATTTTAGTATCGTCCGCAAACATATTCATGTAACTGTCAATTCCTACTGGCATATCATTAACATAAATCAAAAACATGATGGGACCAAGCACTGATGTGGAACTCCACTGGTTACCTTCTTCCACTCGGACTTCCTTCCTCTCACCACTGTTCTCATTTCTCTTCCCACTAAGTAATTTTCCATCCATTTTGCTAATTTATCATTTACTCCTCCAATCTTCTTTAGTTTCCACATCAGTCTATTGTGTGGTACTTTATCAAAGGCCTTTCTCAAGTCCAGATAGATAGCATCCACCCATCCATCTCTATGTTGTAGTATGTCAGTCACTCTTGAATAAAAACATGATAAATTGGATACGTACGATCTTCCTTTTCTGAAACCAAACTGCCTTTCACTCAGAATGTTTTCACTTTCTAGATACTCACTCCACTTAGCTTTAATTACTTCTTCACATACCTTGCACAATATACTAGTTAACGATACTGTTCTTTAATTTAGTGGTTCCATCCTACTACCATTCTTATATATAGGCACAATGTCAGCTCTTTTCCACTCTTTCGGGACTTATCCTGTTCATATGGAGGTTTCCACAATATCAAATACGAGGTTCAACAATTGATCCTTACATTCATTTAGCAACCTCCTGGATATGCCATCTGGCCCCATTGATTTATTAATATCCAGATTGCTTATAATTTTCCTTACATCTTCCTTAGTAACCATGATGTCTTGCATTTGCCTTATTTCCGTAGGCCTTCCTCCCATAAAATGCTCCTCCTTTGTAAACACTTTGCAAAAGTTGTCGTTCAAAATTTCAGCTATATCTCCAGCATCCTCATATACATCTTCCCCATTTTTTACCTTTTCTATTGCTTCCCTTATATTTAGTTTTCCATTTATGAATTTGTAAAACATTTTTGGGTCACTATCACAGTTTTCCACCACCCTCTGTTCATATTCCTTCTGTGCTGTTCTCCTTACTTCAACATATCTATTCCTTGCTGTTTTGTAAACTTCTCTTGATAATACATCACTGTTTTTTCTTAAGTTTCTTCCATGCCTTTTCTTTGTTCTTTTTTGCTTCTTCACAATTTCTATTAAACCACTGTTTATTATTTAAAGTCCTCTTTCTGTAATATGGCACAAACTTTTTCACAGCAGAGTTGTACAAATCCATAAATTTATTGTATTTCAATTGCATATCCCTTTCCTGGTATACCACGGACCAGTCAATTTCATTAAAGAACTCCCTTATATGGTTATAATTTGTCCTAATATAATTTCATTTTTCCTCCCTGCGTTCCACAATCTTATTCGTGCTTAATTCCGTATCCAGCTCAAAGCTTACGACATCATGATCGCTTTTCCCCAAGGGACTTTCATGTTCAATTTCCTCTTTTAGAGAGATTCCCCTGGTAAATACCAAATCCAACCTTGCTGCAACATCTTGTCCCCTGCACCTTGTTGGTGATCTCACCCACTGTCATCAAGTTATTTGTTGCTACCTTTAACAATTCCTCTGCCCACTCACCACCGTTCACCACTTCGTAGTCTTCCCACACTATTTCTTTACAATTAAAGTCTCCGACTACCATCACTCTATCCTTTCTGATGAGTTCTTGCTTCATTCTGTCTAGAGTATTTCTCATCACCATTTGGTACTGTTCATATTCCCAAGCATTGGTTCTGGGTGGTATGTATACTGTTATAATATTAATGTCCCTCTTGCCATCTGTTATAAGCATACTTATCACTTCCTCATTTCTCTTACTATAGTTCACCTCCTTCACTATCAGATCTTCCTTAGTAAGAACCATTATACCACCACCTCCTTTATTTTTTCTATCATTTCTCCATACTTTGTAGTGTTTTACAACAAACCAGTCTAGCTTTATTTCGGGCCTTAGCTTTGTTTCCACTACACACATTATGTCCGGTTCGTTATTTCTTAGGTAATCCATACATTCTAGCCTCTTAGACAGAAATCCATCTATATTCATGTATTCCATTCCTAGTCTCTTTCTACCATGTAATGTCTATTCCGTCTGTTTTATCCACCACTTCTTTAGCCTCCCATTTCTCATCCTCCAAAAAACTTGGTCTTTTCCTCCTCTGTTCTTTCGTCATTCCTCTCTTTCACTTCAGTTACAAGCTCTTTAATTTTCATTCGCTCATCCAGTGACATATTTCTTCTTATGTAAATTGTTTTGGTTTCCTCAGAGTCCTTAAGTTTCCAAGCCCTCCTCAACAAGGCCTCAGCTGCCACCTGAGACTTAAATTTCAATTTTAACGGTCTATTCTTGCCTTCCTCAAAAGCTCCCAATCTCACACTTTCTTCTACCTCAGCATATAGGTCCTCTTCCTCCACAGAGATCTTATTCAGTAAAGACTTAATCCTGTCATTTTCCTTATTCCTCCTATCCTGCCAGTTTCTGTTAGCTTCCTCCCTCAATCCTGTTATGATCACACATTTTTTTCTTTTCAGCAATATCTCTCACCACATACTCATTTTCCTTTAGTGCCTTTACCATTTCACTTTCCGTAATCACTTTATTTTCCTCTTCCTGCTTTTTCACTATCTCCCTAAAGGACCTTTGTACCTCCTGATGTTCATGGTTCACTTCTTTCATCCTGGCATCAATTAGATTAAGACATTCCTCCTTCCTCAAGTCCCCTTTGGATATTTTCATCCCCATTTCTAGGAGTTTAGCCTTCATCTCTTCACATTGTTTCCTTAGTTGTTGGTTTTCCTTCTCCATCTCTAGTTTTTCCTTCAATAGCTCTTTATTCGCTATCGTTAACAAATAGATCTCTTTTTTGAACTAATCATTCTCAGCTATAACTCTATCCAGTTTTTCTTCTATGGACAAAATATTTAGGAACTTACTTTCCAGTGCCTGGATTCTTGCATCCATATCTAATTTCTCCAGTCCTCTTGGCGTAGTTATAAAACCTTCAAAATCCTTAGGTTGTCTAAGAGTATCCGCCATGTTTGTTATCATCAGCTGATTACGGCCAAAACAATCACCGCCCACACTCTCCTCTCAGGGACCACTCTCCATATCCCTCACTTTCAACACTATGCAACAGTAGGACATCAACAGGACACTAACTTAGAGGTACCCGGGCCCTATAACACCATAGGTATTTTCACTTTTTCCCGTTCGCAGCCGGAGACGAGCCGTCCTCTCTCGGTGACGGCGAGTGTGTGTGTGTGTGTGTGTGTGTGTATTTATTTATTTACCTAGTTGTATTTACCATCAGTATTCGTGTCAATACTGACCCCTGTGGCACTCCGCTTTCTACTGCTCTCCACTTTGACTTCATATCTTTAACTACCGTCCTTATTTCTCTCCCCTTCAAATAATTTTCTATCCATCTCAATGTACTTCCTTTTAAGCCACCCTTCTCCTCTAACTTCCACAGTAATCTTGCATGTGGCACTTTGTCAAATGCCTTTTTTAAATCCAAATAAATGCAGTCAACCCATCCCTCTCTCTCTTGTACTCTATCAACAATTCTAGAATAGGAACTCAATAAATTAGTTACACAAGAGCGTCCTTTTCTAAAACCAAATTGGCTATTTGATATTAATTTGTTGTCTTCAAGGAACTCAATCCATTGTTTCTTTATTATTCTTTCACACATCTTGCATATTACACTAGTTAGTGATACCGGTCTGTAATTTAAAGGTTCTTCCTTCCTTCCGCTCTTATATATGGGAACCACCTGAGTTCTTTTCCATTCTACTGGTACAGATCCATTTTCTATTGAGCATTTTATGATGTTGTATATGGGACTTGCTAATTCTTCCCTACATTCTTTCAGTATTCTGCCTGAGACTTCATCTGGTACCATTGCCTTCTCTTCATCCAGTTCCTTCATTAACTCTTTTATTTCAAGCTTGGTTACTTTAATCTCTTTCATATAGATTGTCTCTCTATTACTCTGTGGCCTCTCGAATTTGGATTCCTTAGTAAAGACCTCCTGGAATTTTTTTCTTAATAGTTCTGCCATACTTTTTGGGTCTTCCACCATCCCATTCTCTCCTTTTAACCTTTTTATTGTTTCTTTTTGCCTAATTTTTCCATTTATGAATCTATAGAACAATTTTGGTTGCTCCTTACATTTTTCGACAATGTCTTTTTCGAAGTTCTTTTCCTCTTCCTTCCTCACCTAAACATATTCATTTCTTCCTGCTTTGAAGTTTTCCTTATTTGCTGGATTTCTATTTCTCCTCCACCTTTTCCATGCTCCATCTCTTTTCTCCTTTGCCTTGGCATACCTTGCATTGTGTGTGTGCGTGTGTGTATTCACCTAGTTGTAGTTTTACAGGGCCTGGGCTTTATGCTCGTGTGGCCCCGTCTCCATATCTACACTTATCCAATCTTACTTTAAAAGTATGCACACTCGTTGCAGACACTACTTCTTCATTTGAACTGTTCCACATCTCAATACATCTCTGCGGGAAACTATATTTTTTAATATCTCTCAGACATCTTCCTTTTCTCAGCTTTTTACTATGTGATCTTGTACTTCGGATGTCATATTTTTCTCTCAGGATCAGTTTCTCATTATCCACTTGGTCCATTCCGTTGATCAATTTATAAACTTGTATCAGGTCTCCTCTCTCCCCTTCTTTGTTCCAGAGTTGGTAGATCCATAGCCTTTAGTCTCTCCTCATATGTCATCCCCTTCAAATTCTGGAACCATTCTTGTAGCTATTTTTTGTAGCCTCTCCAATTTCTTTATGTGTTTCTTTTTATGAGGGGTCCACACTACTCCTGGATATTCCAATCTGGGTCTTATTATAGTACTTATCAATTTCTTCATCATTTCTTTGTCCATGTAGTGAAATGCTACTCCAATATTCCTTAGCAAATTATATGTTTCTCTAAAAATTCTATCAATATTGGCTTACTGGTTGATTGTTTTCTTCCATCGTCACTCCTAAGTCCTTTTCCTTTTTAATTTTCTCCAGTTCTATTCCATCTCCCATCTTATAGATTCCCACAGGTCGTCTTTCACTCTTTTCCATTTCCATGACATGGCTTTTGTTCACATTGAATTCCATTTCCCACTTTTTACTCCATTCCCCGATCTTATTTAGATCATCTTGCAGTATTTCACAATCCTCTTTTTGCTTTATAACTCTGCACAGTTTCTTATCATCTGCAAACAGATTTATGTAGCTGTTCACTCCTTCTGGCATGTCATTAATATAAATGAGGAAAAGTATTGGTGCCAATACTGACCCCTTTGGCACTCCGCTTTCTACTGCTCTCCATTTGGACTTCATATCTTTAACTACCGTCCTTATTTCTCTCCCCCTCAAATAATTTTCTATCCATCTCAATGTGCTTCCTTTTAAGCCATCCTTCTCCTCTAACTTCCATAGTAATCTTGCATGTGGCACTTTGTCAAACGCCTTTTTTAAATCCAAATAAATACAGTCAACCCATCCCCTCTCTCTCTTGTACTCTATCAACTATTCTAGAATAGAAACTCAATAAATTAGTTACACAAGACTGTCTTTTCTAAAACTAAATTGGCTATTTGATATTAATTTGTTGTCTTCAAGGAATTTGATCCATTGTTTCTTTATTATTCTTTCACACATCTTGCATATTACACTAGTTAGTGATACCGGTCTGTAATTTAAAGGTTCTTCCTTCCTTCCGCTCTTATATATGGGAACCACCTGAGCTCTTTTCCATTCTACTGGTACTGTTCCATTTTCTATTGAGCATTTTATGATGTTGTATATAGGACTTGCTAGTTCTTCCCTACATTCTTTCAGTATTCTGCCTGAGACTTCATCTGGTCCCATTACCTTTTCTTCATCCAGTTTCTTCATTAACTCTTATTTCAAGCTTGGTTACTTTAATCTCTTTCATATAGATTGTCTCTCTATTACTCTGTGGCCTTTCAAATTTGGATTCCTTAGTAAAGACCTCCTGGAATTTTTTAATTAATAGTTCTGCCATACTTTTTGGGTCTTCCACCATCCCGTTCTCTCTTTTTAACCTTTCTATTGTTTCTTTTTGCCTAATTTTTCCATTTCTGAACCTGTAGAACAATTTTGGTAGCTCCTTGCATTTTTCGACAATGTCCTTTTCGAAGTTCTTTTCCTCTTCCTTCCTCACCTTAACATATTCATTTCTCGCTGCCTTGAAGTTTTCCTTATTTGCTGGATTTCTATTTCTCCTCCACCTTTTCCATGCTCCATCTCGTTTCTCCTTTGCCCTAGCACACCTTGCATTAAACCAATCTTTCTTTCCTTCTTCTTTAGGTCTATATTTTGGGACATATTCCCTGACTCCTGTTTTGTATATTTCCAAAAATAAGTTATATTTCTCTTCCATTGTCTCTGAGTTTTCCATCTCCTCCCATTCTATGTTTTTAAAATAGTTCGTGAGATTCTCAATATCAGCCTCTCTGTAATTTAATCGGTCTCCTTTGTATGAATCGTCTCTATCTTCCTTTCCCTCTTCTATATCTATTTGTAATATTGCATGGTCACTCTTTCCCAATGGGCACTTATATCTTATATCATCATTCATTTGTATACCCCTTGTAAAAACTAGGTCCAATCTCGCCGGCTCGTCGTTTCCTCTGAATCTTGTGCATTCCTTTACTCTCTGGTCCATCATATTTTCTATCATTAGGTTCAAGAATCTTTCTCCCCAGGCTTCTTCCGCCATACCACTTTCATAATTTTCCCAGTCCACTTCTTTACAGTTGAAATCTACTAATATCACTTTTCTCCTTTCTTTAACGATTCTCGTTAGACTCCTTATTGTGTCATCTATCATGTCTTTATATTCTTGATTGTTCCATGAATTTGTTTTTGGTGGCACATATGTTACAATGATTGTTAACTCTTTTTTATTAATATGCATCTTAGTATACAATACTTCTGCTTTTCCTTCCCCATATTCCACTTGGTTTATCACTATCTCCTTCCTTAACATAATCATGGCTCCTCCTCCTCCTCCTTTACCCACTCTGTCTCTTTTCCATAAATTATACCTATTATCCAAGTCTATTTTGATTGCCTTATTTAGTTTTGTTTCAGCCAGGCATACAATATATGGATTTCCTTTCTTTATGTAATCTCTTAATTCTAGTTTACTTGATAAAACCCCGTCTATGTTCGTATACATCATTTTTAGTCTTTTGCCTTTATCATTTTTAGTTAAACTTGTTCCACTTTTTTCTCTTCCTTCTCGTTTATATACCATTTTCTTACCCTGTCTCCTAGAATTCTCCAAAAAAATGCTGCCTTCTCCTCTTCTGACCTTTCATTATTCTTTTCCCTTACTGCTGCTGCCATTTCATTGTATCTCTTCCTTTCTTCCTCATTTCTATTTTTCTTTATATAGATATCCTTGCAGCCTTCTGTTTCTCTAAGTTTTGTTGTTCTGTATAATATTTCTTCTGTTGCTGCTTGTGATTTTAGTAGTATTTTAATTGGTCTCGTTTTTCCTTCTTGATTTGGTCCTATTCTGTTTATTTCTTCTACTTCCTCTTCCAAGTTCTGCCTATCTTCGTCGTTTATATTCTTCAGTAGGTCTTTGACTGATTTCATTTCTTCTTTTTCTCTTTTTGGTCTATATTTTATATTTTTTCTTTTATTCCAAATATGACTACACTCCTCTTTTTTTGTGCAATTTTTCTAACTAAATTTTCTTCTGTCTTGAGTACTCCTATCATTTTGCTTGTCATATTTTCTTCTTTTTCTTGAAGTTGTTCTTGAATCACCTCCTGAAAATCAGCCTTATCTTTCTGATCTTGGACTCTCCATGCTTGTACAGGCAACCCCCGTTTAACGAAGGGGTTTTGTTCCTAAAAAAACACTTCGTTAAGCGAAACTTCGTTAAGCGAACCGATTATAACAAGTTTAACCTCTGATTTGAACTTCCATTGAGAGTAAGCAAAGCGAGAGTGCATCATACTACAGTAAAAGGTTTAATGAAAGTAAAAATTATGAAGTTAAACATTTAGGTAGTTTAATTTGTCATTATAATGTACACTAATGTATGTATGTATGTAACTTTATAATGTTCATGATCTTAACTTTATGAAGGGAGGAAGAGTGAAACGGGAAAGACACTAACCGGCAACCTGTGGAATGTAAACAAAGTGCGCATCATTGTACTGCATACAAAACTTAATGTACCACATTTCCACAAGGCTTTCCATTTTATCCATTGTAGAGTCACGAGTTCAGGTGGTTCTTTTAGCTTGCAAGGAAGATACGGTCTCACCAGCCTTCTTAATAGAGTCTGCTGACTTGAAAATAGAGACAGTATAATATGGAGTCAAGATGGTGGCCAGCACTGCTATAGTTTTCTGGCCTCTCTCGTGTCTGTGAATAATATCTAGCTTCACTTGGAAGAGTAAGAGACTTACTTCCTGGTCTTCTTACGAACACTAGGCCAATTGCAGGGCGTTTTGGTGGTAAGTTGAGCTAGGGAAGACAAGCTGCTGCTGACGCTGTTATGTTTTGACTAGGGAGTGAGTGTTGCGCGTGTTGTCCATGAGAGGCTTGATCTTGATCTTTATTCTATAGGTGTCCCAGGATTTTTCCTGAGGCAGGCCTTAGTACCAGCAGCTCCTGGTGTATTCAAAAGCCTGTCAGCTTGCGTGATATGGTGGGGCTTTCAAATTTGGAAAAAAATTACCTGGATAAAACTTCGTTAAAGCGAGTTTGGTGTTCGTTAAACAAGCAGATGGTAGTAAAATGAAACCTTCGTTGTAGCGAAATTTCGTTGTGTGAACCTTCGTTAAACGGGGGTTGCCTGTACTTCTTTTTTAATCACGTTCTATACTCTTTCCTCTTCCTTGTTTACTAGATCTTTCAGCTTCTCTTTTTCTTTCTCGGGTTTACCGAGTCCTTCTTCCATCTGCTTTTTATAGTTAGCTAGTTCTTTTTTAAGTTCTTGGTTTTCTTCCACTTTTTTTTATCCTTTCTCTCAGTTTTATAAACTCTTTATCCTGTTCTTCATTCACTTTCATTTCCATATTTTCCTTTATCAATTAATCTAGTTTATATTCAATATTTAACACTCTCTTAAGTAGTGAAGTAGTCGTTGTATCAAAGCCTTCGAACACACGCTCTCCCTCACCAGCATAGTTATCATCAGCTTTCATTCCTTCTCTAATCTCATGACTGTATTTTGATGGAATCTCTTTTTCACTCATCATTCCTTAATAATTGATTGCATGAAAAAAATGAGTCCACACTACCTGCCCAGCCCACTGTAAAAACTGTACAACAGATATGTAGTGAGGATCAGCTGATTGTCGGAACGGCGCCAGTGCATCCTTCCTCGACCGTGTCTCTCGTGTGTGTGTGTGTGTTTTACCTAGTTGTATTGTACAGGGTTTGAGCGGGGCTCAGTGTCCTGTCTCCAATTATCTAAATTTTCCTTTAAAGTTATGCACATTATGTGCTGTAACAACTCCATCAATCAGTGCATTCCATTTTTCCACTGTTCTATGTGAAAAACTGTATTTTCCAATATCCTTCACACACTGCCGCATCCTAATCTTTCCATGCCCTCTTGTCCCTCTAGCTTCTTCTGTCACCAGCAATAGGTCTTCCTTGTCTATTTTTTCAATGCCACAATTCCATTATGTGACATTTCTTGGCAATGAATTCTAACTTTTACTTCTTACTCCACTCATAAATTTTGTTTATATTTTCCTGCAGCAGCAAACCGGCTTCTTGAGTTTTGGTTACTCTTAGCAATTTTGCATCATCAGCAAACTGGTTATTACATTATGTATTCATTTACATATACCTGGAACATAATGAGGGCTAACATAGACCCTTGTGGCTCTCCACATGTTACTATACCTCAAGATGAATATGTATCTCTGATCACAGTTCTCATCTCCCTGTCCTTCAAGTAATCCCTTATCCAAGCTAACAAAGTTCCTTTCAGTCCTCCTATGCTTTCTAACTTCCAAAGTAATCTTTTTTTTTTTTTTTTTTTTTTTTTTTTTTTTGCCCTTGGTTGGTCCTCTTTTTTATGTTAAAAAAATTTAAATAAATAAATAGATAAATAAATAAATAAAAGAAAAGGCCCACTTGAGTGCTGGCTCTCTCAAAAAGTGTAAAAGCGTCAGCCAAAGTTAGGGGGCAAATACCTCGATACCTCCTCTTAAAAGAAAACAACTCGTACGAATTTGGAAATACAGATGCAGGGCAGGAGTTCCAGAGTTTACCAGTGAAAGGGATGAATGATTGAGAGTACTGGTTAACTCTTGCGTTAGAGAGTTGGACAGAATAGGGATGAGAGGAAGAAGGAAGTCTTGTGCAGCGAGGCTGCAGGAGGAGGGGAGGCATGCAGTTAGCAAGATCAGTAGAACAGTTAGCATGAAAATAATGATAAAAGATAAAAGAGATGCAACATTCCAGCAGTGGGAAAGAGGCTGAAGACAGTTAGTCAGAGGAGGGGAGTTGATGAGACGAAGAGCTTTTGATTCCACCCTATCTAATAAACCTGTGTGACTGAAACCCCTCCAAACATGCAAAGAGTACTCGATACAGGGACGGATAAGGCCCTTATACAGACTAAGCAGTTGAAGGGGCGAGAAAAACTGGCGGAGACGCCTCAGAACACCTAACTTTATAGAAGCTGTTTTAGCAAGAGACGAGATGAGAAGTTTCCAGTTTAGATTATGAGCAAAGGACAGACCAAGGTTATTCATTGTGGAAGAGGGAGACAGTTGAGTGTCACTGAAGAAGAGCGGATAGTTGTCTGGAAGGTTGTGTCGAGTTGATAGATGGAGGAATGGAGTTATTGAGGCATTGAAAATAACTAGATTTTCTCTGCCCCAATCGGAAATCTTAGAAAGATCAGAAGTCAGGCGTTCTGTGGCGTCCCTGCGTGATATGTTGACTTCCTGAAGGGTTGGTTGTCTTTGAAAGGATGTGGAAAGATGTAGGGTGGTATCATCAGCGTAGGAGTGGATAGGGCAAGAAGTTTGGTTAAGAAGGTCATTAATGAATAATAGAAAGAGACTGGGTGACAGGACAGAACCCTGAGGAACACCACTATTAGTAGATTTAGAAGAACAGTGGCCGTCTACCACAGCAGCAATAGAGTGGTCGGAAAGGAAACATGAGATGAAGTTGTAGAGAGAGGGATAGAAGCTGTAGTAGAGCAGTTTTGAAATCAAAGCTTTGTGCCAGACTCTGTCAAAACCTTTTGATAGAATCTGCTGTGAGGGACTTTTATCAAAAGCCTTTATGTCCAGGTATACCGTGTCCACCCATCCATCCCACCTCTCCAGTCCTTCTATTACTCTTGAGTAGAAACTTAATAAGTTTGACACTGTGAGGGCCACCGCATTATTTCCCCTTTATCTAATTATATTATATGTGTAGCCTCTGGCCACCCCAGCGCGGGCCCCTCAGGCTGTTCTGTTGAGCAGACAACCCACCTCCCTCTCCCTGTTTCTCGTTGTCTGGCGAGCGACTCAGTACAGGTGTCCCTCGGTTAACGATCGACTACTTAACGATATTTCGCTCATACGATCCCTCCAAATTAATCCCTATTTTTTGGTTAACGATCGCCAAAATTCGGTTAACGATCGGATTGACCAATCGCAATCGCGATCGCAATCGCGATCGCAGCGCCTCCATCCACCCGCGGCCCGTGCAGTAAACACACCACAGTCTTTCCGCTGTTTTGATTGTGCAACAACAACTCTATCACGCTCGCTCTAAACTTCTTTTTGTGCTTATTTGTGATCAAGTGAACTTAGTGATGGCTTCCAAGCGACCCAACGATTGTTCTCCACCGGGAGATAAGGCTAAAAATCGAGAAAGAGCATTGGCCTTGATATTAAGTTGAACATTGTGACTCGTCATGAGGGTGGTGAAGGGGTAAACTCTATTGCTCGTGCCCTTGGTTTATCTCAATCAACTGTATCAACAGTTCTCCAGAAAAAGTACAAGTGAAGCAGCAGGCCAACCAAGTCACAAACCTGCACAAACACACAACAACTCGTAACAGGGAACCGATTATGGAAAAATTGGAACGTTTGCTGAGGCTATGGATTGAAGACCACACACACCGCGCATGCCTCTTTCTACCCAACTCGTTACTACTAAGGCACTGAGCCTGTGGGAGGACCTGAAACCAGAATTCAACATAGGCGAGACAGTGTCCTTCAAGGCCAGTAAGGGGTGGTTTGAACGTTTCAAACATCGTGAGTCTACACAACCTCAAGGTTAGTGGGAGGCAGCGAGTTCGGATCAACCGCTGCAAACGCCTTCAAGCCTTTGCTTAAAGAGCGCATCGAGGAAGGAGGTTATTCAGCCAAGCAGGTTCTAAACTTTGACGAGACAGGCCTGTATTGGAAGAAGATGTCATCGAGAACGTTTATAGCAAAGGAGGAGAAGTCGGCACCAGGATTCAAGGCATCTAAAGACAGGTTAACATTATTGGTGGGGGGGAATGCCGCTGGTGATCTTAAGCTTAAACCATGCCTTATTTACCATTCCCAAAACCCAAGAGCTCTGTCTGGCTATATTAAGGAATATTTGCCCGTAGTATGGAAGGCAAACAAAAAGGGGTGGATGACGACTGTTATCATGCAAAGTTACGTGACAGGATACCTCTCCAAATTCCTAAAAGAATATGCTGCCCAAAACAACATTGCTAACAGATTTCTCTTGCTGTGTGACAACGCCCCAGCCACCCAGAGAGCATGAATGACTGGGCAGATAATATTGAGGTCATGTTTATGCCCCAAACACAACTGCCCTCATCCAGCCGATGGACCAAGGAGTCATCGCTACTTTCAAGGCCTATTACCAGCGGCGCACCATGAAACAGCTGTTGGCCTGCATTGACACCCCTGACAAGCCGACCATGAAACAATTTTGGAAGGATTATAACATTAAAAAGGGGATCGACAACATCGACGAGTCATGGAAGGAGGTGTCCAAGTCGGCAATGAATGGATGTTGGCGTAATTTGTGGCCTGAGTGCGTGGAACGTAAACAGGAAGTCCCTGTCGATGTTACAGCAGTAAGGAAAGACATCGTTCATATCTCCCATAAGGCAGGCTTCAATGAGGTGGACGAGAATGACGTACAAGAACTGCTGGACAGTCATTCTGAGCCTCTCTCCAACGACGACCTCATGGAGTTGGAGAAACAAAATACTTTGGAGGAAATGGAGGAGGACAAGGAGCCTGAAAGAACCCTCTCCGTCAAGATTTTCGAGGAGATTTTTAATCATATTAACCAGGCCATACATCTTCTCCAGGAGAATGACCCCAACCCAAACCGAAGTAATGGCGTGACTAATGCTATAGAAAATGACATGAAAGTGTATAAAGAACTATTTGAGGCAAAGAAAAGGATGGCAAAACAGACAGTCATCTCATCTTTCTTCAAACCACTCACCGCCCAAGCAACCCCATCCACATCCCAAGCAACCCCATCTACCGATCAAGCAACTCCATCCACCTCCCAAGCTACCCCATCCACCTCAAAAGCAATCCCATCTACTTCCATAGGAGTCATCTCGTCGTACTTCAAAGTTCGTCCTGCTACCTCGAAAAAAACTCCACCCACTTCCAAAACAACTCCATCCACCTCCAAAACAACTCCACCCACATCCAATCTATCCTTCACATCCACCGTAACCTTGAGTGACGATGAGGAGAGCCTGGATGACCCACCCCCACTGGAAAACGTATTCTCTCAAGAATTTGAAGGGTTTGAAGCAGCTGACCGAGTTTGGGTCGGTGTGGGCATGATGAGATTTAATCCTCCAAGGCCCTGTGTCCCTCGGGGCACAAAACAACACACTACGCATATCACATCCACTCCTCAAGGTAAGTACTACCAATTCTAAAGGTGTAAATAACAACTAACAACATAGAAAGTGTCGTTTATTTACGCATCGCGAAATACATGTATGTAGTTGATAATTTCAAATCCCTCAGTTAGCGATCGTTTCGGTTAGCGATCTGTTTTTGGGAAACGTAACCCTATCGTTAACCAAGGGATACCTGTACCAGGGTAGTCTTCAGCTGAGGTGGACGCGGACGCTCGTGGTTCTGGCACAGTCGAGCTACGTGTTGCTGGGCTTCTCTTGGTGCTCACTAGTCATCGGTCTGGGAGTTGTGCCCTCCCTTGAGTAGCTGGCTTGTTACTCGGTAGACCGTGGCTGTGTAGGATAACGGGCTTGTTGTCCTGAGGAAAGTGTAGCCGGTTGGGGGCTATATTTCCTGTCGTGCGTTCGTCCCCTTGTGGTGTGGCAGCGTGGAGGGACGTGTTAGTTTCTCGTCCCGTTGTTGCTGTTGTGGTGGTCGTGGTCACCAGTGTGTTTGGTGGGCGGCTGTGTGCCCCCATCATCTTTTGTGTAGTATCAGTAGTATACTGTTTATAGTACCGGCCAGTTTTCAGCGGAGTTAACACGTACGCTCTGGGCACAGGAAGAGACACGTGTGGCTGGACTGTGCGTTAGAAGTACTCACTAGTCATCGGTCTGGGAGTTGTGCCCTCCTGTTTGAGTAGCTGGCTAGTTACTTGTAGACCGTGGCTGTAGAGCAACGGGCTTGTTGTTCTGAGAGAATCGTGAAGTTGGCTGCGCTTCTGTTTTGGCGTTCGTCCACTCTTGGTAGCGGCGCAGAGAGACGCATTGTTTCGTCCTGTTGTTGCTGTTGGTGGCTGTAGTCACCAGTGTGGTTTGGTGGGTGGCTGTGTGCCCCTATCATCTTTTGTATAGCCCCAGTAGTATACTGTATTGTAGTGGTTGTAGCCACGCACGCTAGTGAAAAGCTGAGAAGCTTCGTACTGTCGGCCAGTTTGTACGTGGTTCTCGTCCTTCAGACTTGTCTGTGACGAGTATCTGGACTCCTTGTATGGCTGGTTGTCACCCGTAGGTGGAGTCTGGGCTTGTGTGTACACCACCGGATGTGCTGTACACATCATATGTTGTAGTAGTCGTAGGCTAGGGGTGTCAGTCTGACAGGTGTTAGGAAGCACTTGTCGTAGAAATAGATAGTATAGTAATATACTGCGCGTGTTGTCCCAGTCTGTGATTTATCACAGTCTGTGGGCAAGGCGTGTGGAGAGGCATTAATACTTCGTAGAGAAGTGGGTGGAATTGTCCTTGTGGGCGGTTTCTCTAGGGGTATTAAGGCCTCGCCCTGTTACATAACATCTACCATTTATAAATTCTACTTGGTTGGGTACAGGAGGAGGAGGAGTTGCTAAGGAGATTCCCTTACAGTGGGGGAAGTTATACACTGTTGGCGACCTTGAAAGAACCTGAGTGTTACGGCTGCTGTGATTTATAGTAGTGGGGACTCTGTGGAGTGTTATATTCCCCACTGTACTGACCGTAACAAAGTTGGCGACCCTGCCAGGATAACACTCTAGTGAGCTGTAGCAGTTAACCGCAACCGTGGTGACCGTAACAACACACATGACCTTCCTGTCCTGAACCTAAATTGTCTGTTTGATATACCCTGTTCTTCCAGATATTTAATCTTTTCTTTTATAACAATTTCACATATCTTCCCCACAACACTTGTAAGTGACACCAGTCTATAATGTAATGACTCAGTTGACTTTCCTCCCTTGAATATTGGGATTATGTTGGCTCTCTTCCATTCCAGTGGTACTTTTCCTTCTTTTAATGAACTTGTAACCATTTCCCAAATATGATCTAACAGCTGCTCTTTATGTTTCTTTAGTGCCCAGCCTGATACACCATTGAGCCTCATTGCTTTTCTGATATCCAAATTTTCTAGTAGTCTTCCAATATCTTCTTTGTGCAATATGATTTCCTGCAATCCTCGGCAACACGATGCTTATTTGGTTCTGTAGATTCCTTTTCTTCGGTGAACACAGTTTTGAAACTCTCATTCATTATTTCACTCATTTCCTTTGCTGTTTGGTATGTCTTCCCTCCTTTAATTATTTTTTTCTGTTCTTTCTTTATTCTTCATCTTACTAGTTATAAATTTGTAGAAAAGCTTGGGTTCATTTTTGCTTTTGTGCACTACACCTTTCTCAAAGTTTCTTTCTTCTTCTCTCCTTACTCTATTTAATATATTTATTTCTCGCATCCTTATACTGCTGTCGGTGGTTTTCCTTTTTTATTTATTTTTTTTTTTTCTTCCAAGCTTTATCTTTTTTTCCCTTTTAGCTTCTATGCATCTGGCATTGTACCAAGTGTGTACGCTTTTCTTTACTCTATAGATAGGTATGTATTTCTTCACTCTTTCCTTATATTTCTGTAGGAATATTTCATATTTCCCTTTTATTGTCCTTCCATTCATGATGTTCCTCCATTCAATATCAGCAAAAAATTTTCTTAACTTTTCAAAATCTGCTCTTGCATAATTTAATCTCTTTTTTGTAGTCTTCTCGGTATTTTATCCCATCCTCTTCTGCATTTCCAACATTAATGTTACATGATCACTTCTTCCCATTGGACTAAGATATTGTATGCTGGCAGGGGGCTCTGGCTTCTTTGTGAATACTAGGTCAAGCAATGATAGTTCTGCTTCCCCCCCTGTACCATATTGATTCCTCCATCCACTGATCCATTGTATTTTCCAGTCTATTGTAACATCTCGCTCCATTGTCCAGCATTACCCATTACTTCCATCTCTCTCCAGTTTATTCTCTTACAGTTAAAGTCTCGTACTAATAATAATCTTCCATCTCTTCTTATCATATCATCTGAGCTTTTAATCACCTCTCTTTGCATATCCTTATGTTCCTCATTTCCCCATGTATTTATCTTAGGTGGCACATACATAACTTTCTCTCTCTCTCTCTCTCTCTCTCTCTCTCTCTCTCTCTCTCTCTCTCTCTCTCTCTCTCTCTCTCTTGTTACTTCTCACCATGCTCATCACTCGTTTAGATTGCACTTCTTGCCACAACTTCTTCCATATACATCATGAACCATTATTAGCACTGCTCCTCCCCCTTTACCATTCCTGTCTCTTCTCCAGCTATTCTATCTCTCTTCTTTAAAGCTAACATGGTGTGTATTTACCTAATTGTATTGTACAGGGTTCAAGCAGGACTCATAGTGTCCTGTCTCCATATTTCCATTTATCTAGTCTTTCTTTTTAAACTTATACACACTATGTGCTGTAACAATGCCATTATCCAATGCATTCCATTTTTCCACAGTTTTGTGTGGAAAACTGTATTTTCCAGTATCCTTTATACACTGCCTCATCCTGATCTTTTGATGTCCTCTTGTCCTTCCATCTTCTTCCGTCAACAGCACCAGGTCTTCTTTGTCTATCTTTTCAATATCAATTACTATCTTATACATTGTTATTAGGTTCCTGCGTTCTCTTCTATCTTGTAAGGTTGGCAGTTCCATTTCTTTCAGTTGTTCTTCATGTGTGAGGTCCTTTCTTAATTCCAGCACTGTCTTTGCTACAATCTTCTGTATCCTTTCCAATTTTCTTATATCCTTTTTAGAGCTTGGAGACCATACCACTGCTGCATATTCCAGCTTTGGGCGTATCATGCTTGTGATGATTTTTTTCATCATATCTTTATCCATGTAATAAAGTCAACATCTTATATGATAGTCCAAATATCTTGCTTATGTGTTTATCAGGGCTCAGATTTTCTGTATGATCACTCCAAGATCTTTTTCCTCTTTAGTCTTCATTATTTGTTCCTCCCATCAAATAGTTCTTTATTGGTCTTCTCTTACTCTTTCCTAGTTCCATTATGTGGCATTTCTTGCGTGTGCGTGTTTGTCAGTAAACCCACAGTTATAGACGAAGTATTTATTCTGGACGTTTCGTTCATCTTCAGCAGTACAAAGCAGAATGAAAAATACAAGTGAACTGAACCAAGAGAAGGGGGAGGGACAGAGGATGAGAGTAATGTGGCACAGTGTGATTGGCCAGCCCCACCTGTGAGCTCCATCCCTCTCAAACCCTAGATCTGGTAGGGATTTAGTCACCAGTGCTCTCATTATTGGATCTAGCTTAAACATGCTTTCATTTAGATTATAATTCTTATGGTTCTGTATACAAACTGATTCTAAAATCTTACGTTTTTTGAAATTGTTACATTTGAATAACATTTGACTGGAATCCCAATCAGTTGAGTGGTCACTATCAGAAGCATGGATAAAATTGGCATTATTAGTGTGATAATTCCTTACACTTCTCTTGTGTTCTTTTAATCTGTAGCCCCCAATACCTAGATAGTGAGAACTCAAATATTTGGTCAATCTTTCGAAAATTAAAGTATCCTGTTTGGTTCATAAAGAAAGGTTATCTTAAGGCTAGAAAAACATATTTTGCTCCTAGTTCCTGTCCAGACAATACCAAACCGTATTTCTGTTTCCCGTATGCTAAAAGCCTTGAAAGTATCAAGTCAGTCAGCAGAGATCTTGATTAACTATAGCTTTTAAGTACTCATCCACAGTCAAATCTATCCTTGTTCACAATAATTTGAGTGTTAAAGCTGAAGGAGGTGTATATAACATTACTTGTAAAGATTTCAACTTAGTTTATATAGGAGAAACAGACAGACCCTCAGATGTGAGGTTAAAAGAACACAAGAGAAGTGTAAGGAATTGTCACACTAATAATGCCAATTTTATCCATGCTTCTGATAGTGACCACTCAATTGACTGGGATTCCAGTCAAATGTTATTCAAATGTAACAATTTAAAAAAACATAAGATTTTAGAATCAGTTTGAATATAGAACCATAAGAATTGTAATCTAAATGAAGGTATGTTTAAGCTAGATCCATTAATGAGAGCACTGGTGACTAAATCCCTACCAGATCGATCTAGGGATTAGTGGTAAAGACAGGTCAGTTCCTGGTAGGGTTTTGAGTAGGGTGGAGCTCACAGTTGGGGCTGGCCAATCACACTGTGCCATGTTACTCTCATCCTCTGTCCCTCCCCCTTCTCTTGGTTCAGTTTGCTTGTATTTTTCATTCTGCTTTGTACTGCTGAAGATGAAGGCAGTGGCCTTCGAAACGTCCAGAATAAATACTTCAAGTCTGTAACTGTGGGTTGACTGACAAGTTTATATTCACAATAGTGTGATATTCCATCCCCATTGTGTGTGTGTGTGTGTGTATTTATCTAATTGTATTTACCTAATTGTAACATACGGGAAAAGAGCTATGCTCGTACTGTCCCGTCTCCATATCTACTAATGTCCAGCTTTTTCTTAAAATCATGAATATTCCTTGCGTTGACCACTTCCACGTCTAAACTATTCCATGCTTCCACCCTTCTATGAGGGAAGCTATATTTTTTCACATCTCTCCTATAAGTGGCCATTTTTAGTTTTTTCCCATGCCCTCTCGACATTCTTTCATTCCACATACACAGATCTTCCCTATCCATTTTTTCCATGCCAATCATCACTCTGTATATTGCTATCAGGTCTCCCTTTCTCTTCTGTTTTCCAGGGTCAGAAGTTGCATTCTGTTCAGTCTGTCTTCATAAGTCAAATCTCTTAAGTCAGGCACCATTTTTGTTGCAGCCCTCTGTACTTTCTCTAGTTTCCTTATGTGTTTCTTTAAGTTCGGAGCCCACTGTATTGTTGCATATTCAAGCCTTGGTCTTATCATTGCAGTAATTATTTTCTTCATCATTTCTTCATCTAAATATACGAACGCCACTCTTATGTTCTTCAATAAGTTCAATACTTCTCCAATTATTTTGTTTATATGTGTGTGTGTGTGTGTGTGTGTGTATTCACCTAGTTGTATTCACCTAGTTGTAATTTTACAGGGCCTGGGTATCATACTCGTGTGGCCCCGTCTCCATATCTACACACATCCAACTTTCCTTTAAAACTATGCACACTCCTCGCTGACACCACCTCCTCCCTCAAACCATTCCACACCTCCACACATCTTTGTGGGAAACTATATTTCTTCACATCCTTCAAGCATATTCCCTTGGCTATCTTTTTACTATGCGATCTCGTAGTTCTATTTAAGGTGGTAATTCGATGACTCGATATCAATATCGGTTTTTTGGCTCTCCCATTGCTATTTTTTCACCGAATTCAATAATATTTATACACAAGGTGTACGTTTATGGTGTACGTCTTCAGTGTTAATTTGGTACACAAATGTGGCGTAGTTTTTTTGCAATAAATATTTTTTTGGCGATAAGAAAATAATTCAAAATACCATTATAAAATCAAAACTAATAACAGTGTGGCAATTTCCTCTTAACCACATATAATATACATAACAACAAATAAATGTTAGCATCGGCATACACATAACCTATGTTATAACAATTTCATTACACGCCAAATTGTTACCTTTTTTTTCATCAAAATTTGAGTTTATAAGCCTGTTGTAAATTTATTTGAGTGAGTTCATGCATTATCATGCTAGCATTTGTTAAGATGAGGTTGTTGATCATTTTGCTGCAAAATTTTTAAATTGACCAATTACTGAAAAGTTATTCAACAGTATATGCTGAAAACTGAAAGTCGAGAAAACGCATTTTCTGTGAACATCTTCAAAACCCCCACATAACTCGCTTCCTCACTCGGGGCAACGGTTTCCTAGCAGGTGGGCTAAAAAGTATCCCCTTTAGCCCATAAATTCCCGTGAAAAGCCCACATGGTATATAAAAAAAAAAATAAATAACTCACTCCAATATGTACCAAACTCAGATATGTACTTACATAATCCCTTGACAACTGCTTGGAGGCTGGTAGTGGCTGTTTAGATAGTTTCAGGCCATGTTACATCATGGCCTTACACGTGGCATTGTCACAATTTGGGAACCCAACACGTGTAAAATACGATCAACAGGTAGGCTGCACGCACGCGCACTCCCTAAGGCTGTATCGATTGGTACTGAGGGAGTAGCGTCTTCCTCACCCTCACTGCCTGATACTAAACTATCGTACATCACGCAAAAATAAATAAAACAGCTAAAAAAAAATAAATAAATACAAGCAAAACAAAGACTAGAAGTAAAAGGGGCGTATGCACGCTTGGGTATTGAAAGGGCCGGCCCTTTAAACCCGCCATTACCAGGTAAGCAGTGCGTTATGTGCCTGGCAACTTTGGCCATGGCTTCCCTCTTCAGAGACGAACCCAAGTACCAAGTTTCCAATTTTTCAATTTTTTTACCAAATTAACGAATTTCCACCTTAAGTTTTCCTCTCTCAACATCATTTGCTAATTATCCACTTCATCCAGTCCGTTCAACAGTTTATAAACCTGTATTAAATCTCCTCTTTCTCTTCTTTGTTCCAAGGTAAGCAAATTCATTTCTTTTAATCTCTCCTCATAGGTCATTTCTGCCAATTCCGGAACCATTTTTGTTGCCATTCTCTGCAATCTCTCCAACTTCCTTATATGCTTCTTTTTATAAAGGGACCAAACCACTCCAGCATATTCCAATCTTGGTCTAATTACCGTACTAATTAATTTCTTCATCATATCTTTATCCATATAATGGAAGGCTAATCCAATATTTTTTATCAAATTATACGTTTCTCCAAACATCTTATCAATATGAGCCTCAAAATGCCCATGGTCTTGTATTATCACTCCCAAATCCTTTTCCTTTTCCACCTTTTTCAACACTACTTCTTCACCCATCTTATATGACCCTCTTGGCCATCTTCCACTCTTCCCCATCTCCATCACATGACTTTTGCTCAAATTAAATTCCATTTGCCACCTCTTGCTCCACTCCCAAATCTTATCCAGATCTGTCTGTAAAATTTCACAATCTTCACACACCTACACAACTTCGCATCATCTGCAAACAAATTAATATAACTGTTTACTCCCTCTGGCATGTCATTAATATATACAAGGAAAAGTATTGGTGCCAGCACTGAGCCTTGTGGGACTCCACTCTCCACCACCAACCAGTCCGACTTTGCATCCCTTATTACCGTTCTCATTTCCCTCCATCTCAAGTAGTTTTCCATCCACTTTAACACTTTTCCTTTCAGTCCTCCATAAATCTCTAATTTCCATAGCAGTCTCATGTGAGGTACCTTGTCAAAAGCTTTCTTTAAATCCAAATATACACAGTCCATCCATCCCTCTCTCTCTTGTATTTTGTCAATCACTCTTGAATAAAAGCTCAATAGATTTGTTACACATGACCTCCCTTTCCTAAAGCCAAATTGATGATCCGATAATGTGTGTGTGTGTGTATTGTCTAGGAGGGGTACCAGACAAGGTCCTCTGTTGCTCTGAACTTTGACCAAAGTCAAAAGCATTAATCAAAAAATACTGGAGAAACATCTTGAAACCTCCCTCTTGAAAGAATTTGTCAAAGGAAGGTGGAAATGCAGAGGTAACCAGGGAGTTCCAAAGTTTACCCGAGAAAATAATGAATGATTGAAAGTACTGGTAACGGTAACCTCTTGCATTAGACAGGACAGAATAAAAGAAGAAAGTTTTGTGCAGTGAGACAGCGAGAGGAGTGGAGGCATGCAATTAGCAAGATCATAAGAGCAGTTAGCATAAAAATTGCTGAAGATTGCAAAAGATGCAACATTGCAGCTATGAGAAAGAGGCTGAAGACCGTCAGAGAAGAAGCGTTGATAAGACCAAAATGCTTATGATTTCATCATGTCTAAAAAAACAGTATGAATGGAACCCCTCCCCCCTTATATGTGAAGCATAGTCCATTAGTGGACAGATAAGGTGTTGTCAATTGGCATTAACAACTCAGAATGCCAAATTTCAAAGAAGCTTTTTTTTAACTGGAGATGAGATATGAAGTTTAACTATAAAGTTAAAGAACAGACCAAGAATGTTCAGTGTAGAAGAGGGAGAAAGTTGAATGTCATTGAAGAAGAAATAGTCCTTACTGTTGTTTCAAAGGTTAGATTTCAGATAGCAGCAGCAACACATACGAGTTTTGAACTCTGAATAGAATATGCAACTTAGCATATTGAAAAAAAAACATTTTAATTTAACAAATTATCAAATTACCATTTTCCAAAAAACGGTAGTTGTCAGTTTGAGGGATGTTTAGATTTGCTAGACTATAGTACTTTGTGTCCCCTAGTTATCCATCTCCACCAAATTCTTTAATCACTGTATCCCTAATGAAGACTTATTCAAAGATTTATAAACACTTATACCTTGTCCCTTTCCCCCAGGCATGGCCACCATCATTACTGTCACCATTCTCAGAATCCCGGACCTTGAGCTGCAGCATATTGCACAGCTCCTTGACTGGATCTTCTTGCTCTTTCCATCCTATGCCATGGCTGCTGCTATCACTGATATTTACAGCAACTTCAGATCCACTGAGATATGCAAACAACCAGCCTTTAGTGTCATCTGCTCCTTGAACATTGCACCAAATCCTTGCTGCCGAGGTGAGTGTCCTTCTACTGTAATGGCAAATATCCTGTTCCTGTAAGAATAATTGTTGTATCCATGCTATTAGTTTGTCAAAGAAGCTTGTCTCTCTGCTGCTATAAATTTTGTGAATTGCAATCTTGCATTGTGGCAACACAGGCTGCTCCAGGAGAGTGTTTATAAAAAATTGGGCTGGGACAAATTCACATTACCATCTCCAGTGCACATTTTTTTCCCTCACTCAAGGTCGCAGTAACAATGACTAGCATTAATTACTGGAATACATATTCATTGTGTCTCTGGTGATGTGTAACTTTCTCTCTCATTGAAACATATTCCCTTGTTCATTTTGTGATATTTGCAGTGATGAGTGAAAGATAGACAACTCACATAGTTTTCTGGCATTCTTGAGGTCTATGAATTTTACCCAGAAATAGAGATGAATAAATCAGAGTGGAACAAGGTCTTGAGCAACAGTTTTTAGAAACCGAAAAAAAATGCTGTTAAAGTTTATTGACCTCAAAATGTTATATATTTTCAACCATTAACCCGTAAGAGGTCAGCACTGATTTACCTCCCAATACTCGTCCAGGTCCCTAGAAATTCCACTTTCTTTTTTTATTCCATATAACTCAAAATGGGCATAGAAAAGTAAAAATAAGAGTTAAAGTTTGAAATTGCCATTTTTAAATGTCCCGCTGGAGCTTTAAATTTACCTCGCTCAGTGATGCTGCCAGATGTACAACTTCTGAATGAGGCTTTTTTAATCATTTTATCGAAATTTTTTTCCTACGAGACATGTATAATAATGGTTACATATTCATAAATTAACCCATGTTTTATGAAATGAAAAATACAAAAAATATTTGTAAATACTGTAAATATAATGTAAAAAAAATTTTCTCAGTTTACCACAAAATATTGTTTATTATTTTTTCTTTCAGTATCTAAGCTTTTTAGTATTGCAGCAGGGTGTGATATTCTTCAAAACAAGGCTCAATGCATAGAGCTACATCACATTCATGACAGTAATACCAAATGTCGCTTCGTTTTTTGGGGATCACGCTAAGGCGGCAGGGAGGGGTGGGGGAGGGGGATGACTAACCCATGTCAGAATGGCAGGGAAACTGTGCTGATATATGCTAGACACTTCAAAGAACATAAATACTGAAGCTGGAGGAATTTCAAATACGTAGAAAGCGAGAAAGGGGTGAACGTACTTGTACGTGATTGACCACAGATAGTAAGCAAAGACTCCACGTACATGTAAGTGATTGACCTCTTATGGGTTAACACATAACGGTTACGATTGTAGCGTCACGTGCGGAGAGGCGGGGATCATTCCAGAAATCATGAATTTTCCGCACTAAACGTTTGAATTTCTCCCCCTCACTAATGGTCCTGGAGCAAGTGGAGGTATCTAGCATCTTTTTTTGCTCGCCTGCTCGAGCCTTGAGACATGTTCCTACACAATAGGTCGTCTTTTCCCATTTTGAGGCAACATCTTGCAACCCTAGGGACACGGAGGGAGGAAATGGTACTCCGAGTGATGTTGACAGTGTTACTCGGTAGTAACATTGAGGACAGTGATGAAAATGAAGTCAGTGATTTTTTTATTGAGACAGAAGAAAGTGAAGACTACAGTAGTGATTCTGATAGTGATCTGGGAGACAGAGACCAACCCTTACAGTGACATTCATAAACCTCCTCACATACTCCCCTCGAGCAATGCGCTAGTGTGTGTCACCCATGGTCGCCTTTACAAGACTGTGCTTGTCGGCCAAGTCACGTGAATCCTATTGTTAATAAGAGTTGCCAGATTCCAATTATTATAGAAATCCAGTACTTGTAATATGTGGTTTATTTTTCTTTTCCTGTTTTGCACATCATTTCATATATCTGAGCTTGCATTTTCATGACATGTAAGTGTAAAAGTTGCTATTTTTATATCAAATTCAAATGCCCGAAAGGAGAGAGAGAGAGAGAGAGAGAACTCGCGTGGTGTTATTGGAGCTTGGGGGTAGTTCTTAGCGGTGTGTTCTGCCAGGAGTTCGGGGAGAATTTTTTGATATGCAGTAACTTTGCTCTCAGAGATCATAACATGTTGAAAACTATATCAATCTACTCAAAATAACACAGAGAAATGTGCATTTATAAGGAAAAATATTTTTTAGCATTTTTGACAGGTGTGATTTTTCCCCATTGTAACAGTTGGAAAGTAAATCAACTCCCATACTTTAAGGGTTCAAGATATCCTGATGATTATTTTTTCCAGTATAGCTGAAAACATCTCTGTCTCAGATTACAAACTCATTTTATGGTAATGTGAATAATCCACAAAAATAAATAAATAGTGTGAGGAAGAGCTGGCAGGCCTTCTTGTATGAAAGGTAAATGAACAAACTGACACTCATTGGCTGAATCTTGATGTCTACGGTGCTCTCATTGGTTGCCCAGCACTTGATGGGATGTGTCAAGCATTGTGATTGGCCACCACTTCAGTATGTGGTGGTCTGGCTCTTGGGAGCTTCTTACCACTATAATGGACTCACATGCATCAGATGATAGAAGTGCATTTTTGCATGAATACACAAGGAACATAAATCTAAACATCAGTGGAATACTGGTACCTCATGTTGGTTTCCAAGGTTCAAGTCCTGGTGATGACTGCTATGCCATAAGGACTTTCTGAATGGATTATTCAGAGAAGAATTAACCTAATGATAACCTAATGATCACTAAGTAGAGCTTGTGCTTTTGTTGTCAGTGCAGGCAGTCAGCGGTGTGATAGGTCAGTTCCTTCTATAGAATGGGGATTTTCACTCTTGTTGAAGTGATATCTCCAGACAATCCATCATAGTACTATAAGAAGGGGGACTGGGGAATATGCTTGTGTACACAACTCAAATGGCCACTGTGGCGGACAAGACCTTATTCCACTGAATGCCTCATATTTTTAGGGGGGCCAATTTGTTTTGTGATAGTTTCTATGGTTACTTTTTTTTTTTACCTCTTAATTATTTTTGGGAAATCTTGTCACTTTTGACTTACTAAAAATGCTTCAGGAAAATCATTATTTATTATTGTATTTTGTAACTTTTCAGCACTATATTGCGCACTTGAATCAAGGCACTGTAAATTTTCGTGCTCATTTTACTCTTCTTTTTTCTTCTTGTTATTGAGAATTAAGGCACTCTGACATGTACCACTGAGAAAAACCTTGATAGTAACAGAGCATCATCATCTGGACAGAGGAAAGCAAGTGTGGCAGCTTTGGGTGTGTGGAGTGGACGGAGGACTACCTTGGCTGGGAGAAGCTTGGTGTTGGGCGGATGCTGGTCTTCCTGGCATTGGAGGGTGTGGCTTTCTTTTTGCTTATCACCATAGTGGAGATGAAGGTGTTTCAACGAGTGAAGTACATCCTAGCACGCCTCAGGAGGGCTGTCACACCCTGGAAGAATGGTGAGTTGGTGCCAGAGGGTGCTGAGACCAGGATAGATAGTGTTCAAAATGTTGTGGATATATCTTGTTATTTTCAAATATATGGCTAATATACCAAAATCTATTAGTTTGTTTTATCATGCAGTAGAGATGATAAATAAAGAATGTTTCACTAAGAATTTAAGTTAGAGATGATATCTAGTTAGCCCAATTAAAGAATGTTTTAATAGGAATATAAGTTAATTAGACACTTAAAAGCATGACAAGAATATATATATATTGGCCATGCAGCAGGTGGGAGAACCATCTTGAAATGTGTCACTGCACCAGGAGATGCTTAACATATCTTAGTCACCTGTTCTTCACATCTTATATTGCATCTATGCATTATTTACAACTGTGTGATCCTGTTTGTGGCAGGACGGGCATTGGAGGATGGACTAGAGACAGAGGAAGATGAGGATGTGGTTGCAGAAAGACTCCGCATCCTTAACACTCCACCAGACAAACTGATGGATTCTGACAGGCTGATATTAAGGTGCAAAAATTTAAATATTTTCTGGATGTGAAAAATAAGAACAGTACAGTTAATTAAAAAATTAAGATTAAATGATGTCCAAAAATGTTGTTGGAATCAGGATTTCATTGTGTGTATAAGGTGACACTTGCCTCTGATACTGTACTTATATTGTTATGTTAATACTGTAGTGTCTTTTGTTAAGTTAATACTGTAGTGTCTATTGTATTTGTTGTACAAGGTTCAAAGCAATGATCTTGGATTGAACTGTTTTAAGGAAATTTGCCTTAGAGATATTAATTAGATGCTAGTGTTATATTCTTTGCTAATAAATCATTGTTGTCTCAGGGATCTGTGTAAGACATACCCAGGTGGCCTGACAGCAGTAGACCACATCAACCTTGGGGTGCCTCTGGGAGAGTGTTTTGGGCTCTTGGGGATCAACGGTGCTGGGAAGACTACCACTTTCAAAATGTTGACCGGTGATCTCCAGGTATCTGAGGGAGATGCCTATGTGAATCATTACAGCATTAGAGCAGATATTAAGAAGGTAAGCAGTGCAGCACAGATAAAACCAATTTCTAGAGAGTGATCTATATATGCAGTTTGTTACCTTAGATTTGGGAATAGCTGACAACAGGCATTTTTATACACAAATTCATAAATACTCAAGTGATCTTCCCTGATGGCAATTCAGACCATTATAATTCAATATACTAATCCTTTTGAAATTGATTCTGTGAACTTATATATATATATATATATATATATATATATATATATATATATATATATATATATATATATATATATATATATATAACCAAGTCTTGTGAGCCTGGTAATGGTGCTACTTTCAATAAATAATGAATGAACCACATTTGCACCACAGAAACAATGACACCAAACAGAAGCCTCAGCCAAGTGTTACTGTCCCTTGCAGGTGCGGCAGGACATTGGCTACTGCCCTCAGTTTGATGCACTCCTAGACCACCTGACAGGCCGGGAGACACTGCGTATGTTTGCTCGGCTGAGGGGTGTGCCCGAGCGGCTCATTGACTCCACTATCCAGAGCCTGGCAGAGGAGCTGCTCATCACTCAACACCTTGACAATCTTTTCAAAAATTACAGGTTTGTCAACAAGAATGCTTACTAACCAGTCAGTCAGTCTCTCTCTCTCTCTCTCTCTCTCTCTCTCTCTCTGCGCCA
Organism: Portunus trituberculatus; assembly: GCF_017591435.1. Lineage (NCBI taxonomy): Eukaryota > Metazoa > Arthropoda > Malacostraca > Decapoda > Portunidae > Portunus > Portunus trituberculatus. The sequence goes on from NC_059287.1 coordinate 4,679,584, forward strand.
GCAACAAGTCCTACCATACAGTTTGTGCAGTTAATTAGTTAATGGGTTGGCTCATGAAGATTAATTGCATTTTTAGATTCATTGCCAAGAGTGAGTTTATGTAGCACAAAATTTTTCTTCACCAAGTATTTGCCTTGGTAATACTAGCAGGGCAACTGTGCATGGCTACATTGTGAAAGCTTTTATTATATATGTGTGATAAACAGGAGAGTTACATCTGTGGTTATCTTGTACAAGGTAAACATTACAGTCAAGCAGATATATTGATTCCAACAGGAGTGAGCAACTCTGTTTGTCAGGTGGCGGTAAAGGGATTTCTTGATGGAGCACAGGACCTGCCTGCACTCTGTACCCGGCCTGGCCAGTGCAAACTATTATCATTATGGACCCATAAATAATACTGCCTTGCCACCACTTTTCTGGTTCAATTATTTATACCAAATTACTTCACCACCTTCTAAAAAATACATGCTCGCTCACACACACTCGCTGTCGCTGAGAGAGGACGGCTCGTCTCCGGCTGCGGACGGGAAGAAGGAAAATACCTATGGTGTTACAGGGCCTGGGTAACTCTAAGTTAGTGTCCTGTTAATGTCCTACTGTCACTTAGTGTTGAAAGTGAGGGATATGGAGAGTGATCCCTGAGAGGAGGAGAGTGTGGGCGGTGATTGTTTTGGCCATAATCAGCTGACGATAACAAAAATGGCGTCTAGACAAACTAGAGACTTTGAAGGTTTTATTACTACACCAAAAGGACTGGAGAAACTTGATATGGATGCAAGAATCCAGGCACTGGAAAGTAAGTTCCTAAACATTTTGTCAATAGAAGAAAAACGGGATAGAGTTCTAGCCGAGAATGATTCGTTCAAAAAAGATATCTATTTGTTAACGTTAGCGAATAAAGAGCTATTGAAGGAAAAAGTAGAGATGGAGAAAGAAAACCAACAACTAAGGAAACAATGTGAAAAGATGAAGGCTAAACTCATGGAAATGGAGATAAAAATATCCGAAGGGGACTTGAGGAAGGAGGAATGCCTTAATCTAATTGATACCAGGATGAAAGAAGTGAACCATGAACATCAGGAGGTACAAAGGTTGTTTAGGGAGATAGTAAAAAAGCAGGAAGAGGAAAATAAAGGGATTACGCAGAGGGAAATGGTAAAGGCACTAAAGGAAAATGAGTATGTGGTGAGAGATATTGCTGAAAAGAAAAAATGTGTGATCATAATAGGATTGCGGGAGGAAACTAACAGGAACTGGCAGGATAGGAGGAATAAGGAAAATAACAGGATTAAGTCTTTACTGAATAAGATCTCTGTGGAGGAAGAGGACCTATATGCTGAGGTAGAAGAAAGTGTGAGATTGGGAGCTTTTGAGGAAGGCAAGAATAGACCATTAAAATTGAAATTAAAGTCTCAGGTGGCAGCGGAGGCCTTGTTGAGGAGGGCTTGGAAACTTAAGGACTCTGAGGAAACTAAAACAATTTACATAAGAAATATGTCACAGGATGAGCGAATGAAAATGAAAGAGCTTGTAACTGAAGTGAAGGAGAGGAATGACGAAAGAACAGAGGAGGAAAAGACCAAGTTTTTGGAGGATTGGGAGGCTAGTGGTGGCGAGGCAATTTTATTTATAGTGGTACCCATATTAGGGCCCATATCACCACCCAAGCTCATCTTGAGTGTAACCACCTAGAACCTGGGTATCATGGTGACATGTAGGTAACTTTAAACCACTCGACAAATGGCAAAGTGTTTTAATTAAGGCTGTACGTGGTGGGATTCGAACCTACGCGTGGACATCTGCCCGATCCCACGCTCACCACCTTATCCACTATGCCACCGATGGATAAAACAGACGGAATAGGCATTACATGGAAGAACGAGACTAGGAATGGAATAAAAGTGACTTACACGAACATAGATGGATTTCTGTCTAAGAGGCTAGAATGTATGGATTACCTAAGAAATAACGAACCGGACATAATGTGTGTAGTGGAAACAAAGCTAAGGCCCGAAATAAAGCTAGACTGGTTTGCTGTAAAACACTACAAAGTATGGAGAAATGATAGAAAAAATAAAGGAGGTGGTGGTATAATGGTTCTTACTAAGGAAGATCTGATAGTGAAGGAGGTGAACTATAGTAAGAGAAATGAGGAAGTGATTAGTATGCTTATAACAGATGGCAAGAGGGACATTTATACTATAACAGTATACATACCACCCAGAACCAATGCTTGGGAATATGAACAGTACCAAATGGTGATGATAAATACTCTAGACAGAATGAAGCAAGAACTCATCAGAAAGGATAGAGTGATGATAGTTGGAGACTTTAATTGCAAAGAAATAGTGTGGGAAGACTACGAAGTGGTGAACAGTGGTGATTGGGCAGAAGAATTGTTAAAGGTAGCAACAAATAACTTAATGACACAGTGGGTGAGATCACCATCAAGGTGCAGGGGACAAGATGTTGCAGCAAGGTTGGATTTGGTATTTACCAGGGGAATCTCTAAAAGAGGAAATTGAACATGAAAGTCCCTTGGGGAAAAGCGATCATGATGTCCTAAGCTTTGAGCTGGATACGGAATTAAGCACGAATAAGATTGTGGAACGCAGGGAGGAAAAATTAAATTATACTAGGGCAAATTATAACCATATAAGGGAGTTCTTTAATGAAATTGACTGGTCCGTGGTATACCAGGAAAGGGATATGCAATTGAAATACGATAAATTTATGGATTTGTATAACTCTGCTGTGAAAAAGTTTGTGCCATATCACAGAAAGAGGACTTTAAATAATAAACAGTGGTTTAATAGAAATTGTGAAGAAGCAAAAAAGAACAAAGAAAAGGCATGGAAGAAACTTAAGAAAAACAGTGATGTATTATCAAGGGAAGTCTACAAAACAGCAAGGAATAGATATGTTGAAGTAAGGAGAACAGCACAGAAGGAATATGAACAGAGGGTGGTGGAAAACTGTGATAGTGACCCAAAAATGTTTTACAAATTCATAAATGGAAAACTAAATAAAAGGGAGGCAATAGAAAAGGTAAAAACGGGAAGAAGTATATGAAGATGCTGGAGATATAGCTGAAATTTTGAACGACAACTTTTGCAAAGTGTTTACAAAGGAGGAGCATTTTATGGGAGGAAGGCCTACGGAAATAAAGCAAATGCAGGACATCATGGTTACTAAGGAAGATGTAAGGAAAATTATAAGCAATCTGGATATTAATAAATCAATGGGGCCTGATGGCATATCTGGGAGGTTGCTAAATGAATGTAAGGATCAATTGTTGAACCCCGTATTTGATATTGTGGAAACCTTCATACGAACAGGATTAGTCCCAAAAGAGTGGAAAAGAGCTGACATTGTGCCTATATATAAGAATGGTAGTAGAATGGAACCGCTAAATTATAGACCAGTATCGTTGACTAGTATATTGTGCAAGGTATGTGAAGAAGTAATTAAAGCTAAGTGGAGTGAGTATCTAGAAAGTGAAAACATTCTGAGTGAAATGCAGTTTGGTTTCAGAAAAGGAAGATCGTGTGTATCCAATTTATTATGTTTTTATTCAAGAGTGACTGACATACTACAACATAGAGAGGGATGGGTGGATGCTATCTACTTGGACTTGAGAAAGGCCTTTGATAAAGTACCACACAATAGACTGATGTGGTAACTAAAGATGATTGGAGGAGTAAATGATAAACTAGCAAAATGGATGGAAAATTACTTAATGGGAAGAGAAATGAGAACAGTGGTGAGAGAAAGGAAGTCTGAGTGGAAGAAGGTAACCAGTGGAGTTCTACAAGGGTCAGTGCTGGGTCGCATCATGTTTTTGATTTATGTTAATGATATGCCAGTAGGAATTGACAGTTATATGAACGTGTTTGTGGACGATACTAAAATTATGAGGATAGTAAAGAATGTGGAAAATTGTAACAAGTTACAGGAAGATCTTGATAAAATATATGAGTGGAGTAAGGAGTGGCAGATGGAATTTAATATAGACAAGACCCATGTTACGAAAATGGGAAGAAGTAGATACAGACCAAACAGGGATTACAGGCTGGGTAATGAGAAAATTAAAGAGACCAATGAGGAGAAAGACTTAGGAGTAACTGTGCAAAACACCTTGTCACCAGAGAAACACATTGACAAGATTTTTTGGAAAACATACAACATGCTTCAAAATATTGGCCTTGCATTCCACTACCTAGATGAAGGAATGATGAAGATGATATTATGTACCTTAATAAGACCCCAGTTAGAATATACAGCATGTGTCTGGTCACCGCATATGAAGAAAAATGTGAAGAAGGTGGAAAGGGTACAGAGGCTGGCAACAAGGATGGTACCAGGACTCAGGGAGTTAGACTATGAGGAAAGACTGAGGAAGCTGGGGCTGACCACATTAGAAGAGAGAAGAACAAGAGGAGACATGATAACTATGTATAAATTGGTGAACAAGATTGACATACTGGATAGAGAGTTGATAAAGGTGACCACAAGTCACCTCCGAGGACATGGAAAAAAGCTAATAAAGGACATCTGTCTAAATGACGTGAGAAAATATAGTTTCCCGCATCGTAGCATTGATAAGTGGAATAAACTGAGCAGTGATGTCGTTGACACGGTGTGTGTCAATTAGATGAAAGAGAGATATGACAGGAATGGACAAGGAGACAGGTCACAGAGAGCTTAGCTCGGGCCCTGTAATACACAAATAGGTAAATACTTGTAAGGTTATATCTGCCTTATTGGGATGTTTGCCTTGCACAAAACATGCACATCAAATCTTGCCTTGGGCCTCGGGAGACAGCTGAGCACCGCTGTCCCACCCCACACTGTTACCTAGGGCAGAGGTTCTCAGACGGGATGTTGACATGATCCACAACACAATGAAAGAAATTCATGTTTTCAACTCATTACAAAAAATATATATATATGTAAAATAAAAAGTATGTCACTAATTCTCTATTATCATCCTGATATCAGTAGAATTGTTACTTAGATGTGCTATCAGCTAGCTTTCACACTTATTATATCATAGCAATTAAAAATGTTGAAGACAAATTTATGTTCAATGTGTGCAGATAAATTGATATTAAATGTGCAACATTATACTGAATATTAATGGGTATCCCAGTAGGGTTAAGATCACTTGTTTGGTTGGGAGTCCTTGGTTGGGACTCACCATATCTGGGAGGTACTGGTATAGTCAATTTTAGGAAACTGGTCTGGACAACATTCTTAGCAATGTCTCACTGGACAGAGATATTGTGCTGTTAGCTCACTTTTAGCCATGAACTGAAAAGTGCAACTCATCTGTCTGTCAGCCAGTCCACCAACTAGCTAATTGCACATAAATAACTGATACTGCCAACAGAACCACACCAGTCACTTCCCACAGCCTTTCATGAATTCTCTCAATAATGTTACGGTACATTTGACAAGTATACAATTTCCATTATTCTCTTACCTCATTAGTACATACAGTTTGTGTCTCTCCTGTAAGAATACACTAAAGTAAATAAAGTTTGGTAATATTCTTGCAGTGGTGGAAACAAGAGGAAGCTGAGCACAGGTGTGGCTTTGGTGGGTGACCCTCCACTGGTGCTCCTGGATGAGCCCTCCTCAGGGATGGATCCGGTGGCACGCCGCCTCCTCTGGGACGCCCTGACCTCAGTGAGGGATGCTGGTCGGAGCATCATCCTTACGTCCCACAGGTGAGCCGGCAGGCTTGCATTATATAGGCAACCCCTGCTTAACGAAGGGGGTTACGTTCCTAAAAAACCCTTCGTTAAGCGAAACTCTTAAGCAAATCGATTATAACAAGTTTAACCCCTGACTTGAACTTCCATTGAGAGTAAACAAAGTGAGAGTGCATCATAGTACAGTGAAAGGTTTAATGAAAGTAAAAATTATGAAGTTAAACATGTAGGCAGTTTAATTTAAGTCATTATAACATACACTAATGTATGTATGTACGTAACTTTATAATGTTGATGATCTTACATTTATGAAGTGAGAGTGAAACGGGAAAGACACTAACCGGCAACCTGTGGAATGTAAACAAAGGGTGCATCATTGTATCTCACATACAAAACTTATGTGCCACATTCCACAAGGCTTTCCATTTTATCCATTGTAGAGTCACGAGTTCAGGTGGTTCTTTTAGCTTGCAAGGAAGATACGGTCTCACCAGCCTTCATAATAGAGTCTGCTGACTTGAAAATAGTAGAGACAGTAGATGGAGTCAAGATGGTGATGAGCAATGCTATTAGTTTTCTCGCCTCTCTCTCGTGTCTGTGAATAATATCCAGCTTCACTTCGAGAGTAAGAGACTTCCTGGTCTTCTTAGCAACACTAGGCGACATTGCAGGGCATTTTGGTGGTAAGTTGAGCGAGGGAAGACAAGCTGCTGCTGACGCTGTAATTGTTTTGAACAGGGCGAGTGAGTGGTGCTCGTGTTGTCCACGAGAGGCAATGGTGTATTCAAAAACCTGTCGGCTTGCATGATACAACGGGGCTTTCAAACTTTGAAAAAATTACTTGGATAAAACTTTGTTAAAGCGAGTTTGGTGTTCGTTAAAGGAGCAGATGGTAGTAAAATGAAACCTTCGTTGTAGCAAAATTTCGTTATGTGAACCTTCATTAAGCGGGGGTTGCCTGTACTTTCTTCATCTCTTTGAAATTTATTTTCATTATTCATATTTATTCTGTATTTATATATGATAATAATCAGTATGCCATCACAGTCATAAATATGCCTTCACATCCTTTGCTTGTGTTTTGTATCTTCTTAAGATGGACTATGTAGCCGTCACAACCTCACATTCCTACACTATGGTATCATGCAACACAGTTATATTATCACCATTACTTCCCAGCCAGTCAAAGCATCATAATTAGCAACAGATCCCTAGCATCCTGAGTGTGTGATAACTAATCCTCCCATCCTTCTATGGCTGCCACTCAGCATGGAGGAGTGTGAGGCTCTGTGCACACGTCTTGCCATCATGGTGAATGGAAAGTTCCGTTGCCTTGGCTCTCCCCAGCATCTCAAGAGCAAGTTCTACTCCATCATACTACGGTGATTATTTTCTGGGTATTGTACTTGAATCTTAACACTATTTTATGTCTTTTTTTGTCTGTTTCTCAAACCACAACAAATTGTTTCCATCCTCCTCTTGAAGATTCTCACCAAATGTATTCCAAAAAGATGACAAGCAAGAAAATAAGAAATTCTTACTGTTTTCAGTGTGAAGATGAGTGAGCCAGAGGATGGGGAGGGGAACTACACCATTGACCAGGCCTCACCCTCACGGCTACCTCCTGAGATGCGCAGTGTCAAGAGCTTCATTAAGGAAACTTACCCGAGTCAGTATCTGGTGAATTGTTTTATAGTTATTGCCATCCACTCACTTGTGACTTACTTTTATAAAGTAAGAAACGGCATCAAACTTTTGATTTCAATATAGTGTACTATTAAAGAAGACTTACTAATCACAATTAAAAAGAAGAGAAAGATCTTAGTAACAAGCCATCCTTCTTATAACATTCTTACTGCTTGACTCCCACCAGAGAGCCACCTTCGAGAGATGCAGTGGGGACGGCTGGAGTACTTCATTCCTGCAGAAGGACTCACGTGGGCCTCAGTGTTTGGCACTTTGGAGCGGAGCCGCCAACACCTTCCTATTGAGGACTACAGTGTCACCCAGACAACACTGGAGAGGGTCAGTGATTATGTCCTACAAGAGTGGAGAGGGGAATGAGAGGACTGAAGTATGCAAGGATCAATGTGTGGAGGACAGCTAGTAGGGTGTCTACTTGCATCTGAGATTTGAGAGGGATACTTGAATTTGAATTGATAAATCAGATTAATAGGAAACATTTCACTTACCAGATATGTTGAGAATTATTATTATTATAATTATTATTATTAATCTGTTCTTCTTCATATAATTATTATTATTACTTTTGTAATATTAAACTTATACTTGATATACTTTATTTTTGCAGGTTTTCCTTACCTTCACCAGAGGACAGCGGCCAGATGAACAGGACAAGAGATAGCTGCAGGCAAAGGCTTGAGGGAAGATTTGGGCACAGTTATCTTAATATTAACACCACACTCTGTAATATAAAAAGAGTAGTGGTTTAGTATATTTTATTACTCTTCCAGTACTGATGTTATTGCTAGTCATTGTTTTCTTACTATACATACTATTGTTATGTGCTCAGAAATGCTGGCAAGATTTCTGACACTCCTTTCTGTATCAGCTTGAGTGGAATTATGGTAGAGAGGGAATTTTATAAGAGGAAGTGAATATGTGAAAGGTAAGACACTGCAAGATAGATACTGCATTGTGTTCAGCAATGACTGCTTAGATGGAATGAAGTCAGTCTATGTTAAATAGAATAAAAAGAAATGATTTTGAAGGCTGCTGTGGAGTGAAGTGTCTGTATTAAAGGAGGAGTGAGTTCAGCAAGTCAAAAGAAGTATCAGATATTCAAGGTCATACGGCACAAAGTGAAGAAATTAACTATGGAGAATTGTAGTGAAGAAGGCTTTCCTACAGTGTGTGTTGTGTTGATGCTTGAAAAGGAGTGAGAGCAACAAAGGACACCTAAGTGGGAATGATGGTAAGATGCTGTAGGATTGAAGGATGAGGAAGGAGGTTTCTGGCAAAAATGTGCTTATGGTCAAAGTAGAAGTGATTGTCAATATTTACTGCAGTCATACTCAAAACAGGTGCCAGAATATATATATAAAGATTTTTTTTCAAGTTAGCACTCAGTGATTTATAGGAATCTATAAATCACAGAGATACTCCATGATGGCTGAGCAAGACAAGCATAGGAAACAAGGTATGACCTTGTGCTTCATTATTGCTGTTGTTTTCCTGTTATATGTTGTCTTTTGGATGTTCAACATGGCATGTACATATTATTTCATCAAAAATAACTGCAGTGTTGATATATATATATATATATATATATATATATATATATATATATATATATATATATATATATATATATATATATATATATATATATATATATATATATATATATAATATATATATATATATATATATATATATAAAGTATATTAATAGCACAACAGCAGTACAATTTTATAACTTAATGAAAATTTGAATCCTTTAGAATTAGGTGAGTCTATTCAACACAACAACTGTGATCAGTAGACCTTAAGATGAACAATCAAATGAACATTTAAATATTTTTAACAGTGTATATATGTATGCAGGTACTAAAATAACAAAACAAATAAACATATGTTAGCCAAACAAATGCCTTATGTGATTATTAGATTACTAATAAATATATGATGTCACACCCAAATTTCTAACCTCTTTGTTGTTTAAAAGAACTGTGCAACGAAAAATATAGGATTGCTGTTGTGAGCATGATGAAGACATGAACAACTTAGGGCAGAGGTGTCAAGCTGAAATAATTTTGGGAGACATCATGCACTCAATTTCAAAGACCATTAATGATTTTATAATCACAATGTTATGAAATGAAGTTATTTTACTGATTAACTTGGTTTATCAATAATATTACCATTCAGTTTGTAAAATTAGTCTTGCCTAGTAAGCACAATACCTAAGTCAGTCATAACACCAATATATCAAACTCGGCCACACAACTCCTACTGCGCCCACTCATGCCACCAACCAACCCACCTCACACTTGGCTTACCACATCACAACCCAAATTCATCCTCCACACCAAGCCACAGAATACCCAACCACACTACACCATATATACCCCTCAGCCACATCATGTCACCACATACACCACTCAGCCACACCTGCCACACACTTCACCATATATACTTCACAACCATACCGTGCCACACTGCACCACACATACCCCTCTGCTATATCATACATATCACACCAGCCACACAACAGTCCATATTACACTCACTCACTCAACAATCCATTTCACATCCACTCCAGAAACACCACACATCCATTGTTACAAGAACCACACAGTCATCCAATGCAAAACCACATCAAACTGCACATAATACCTACTCACACAATTACACACCATTTCAATGTTATTACAACCAAGCTGAGGAGGAAATGTCTAACTGGGTTTAAGAATGAACAATTTTGAAATCATGGCCCTTGTGCTACTCAGTAATATGGGATGAGGAAAGAAATCATCATGAGAGATTGACAAATGACCATGGAAAATTTGCTAATATTCAATATCATGTCCAAGTAATCTTCTCGTGTCTGAGTTTAAGTAGAGGGTTTTTAGACAGTAGTATGAGCCTCCCAAACTAAAAAATTTCCAGTATTCAGCTTTTTGTATTCACTCCAGTTGTCTAGCATTCCCTACATAACCCTGATTCCAAACAAAAGTTGCATATTCCAGTAGAGGACGTACATGTGCAGTGAGAATGGGAATCATGAAAGAAATCATGACTCACAGCAGACCTTAGAAAATCGGTTGCCATCTCTCTATATTGGATAAATTGTTGATGGAATTTAAGTTAATCCTCAATACATACACCTAAGTTTGCAGATGAGTCTTTAAATGGGATCGCTACATTGTTAATATAATAAGAAACATCCTGACCAAGCACAGTCTAAAACGTATTATTTCAGGGAAATCTTAGGCAATGTACTCGTACAGAATTTATGCAAGTTCCAAAGACTTGAATAAGTGGAAAAGTGTGTTTATGTCCCTCTGGCAGTTTGCCATTGCAGTCAGCACATGATCTTTAGAACCTGTCTCAATACACTGATATAAAACTTCAAGTCATCAGCAAATAGAGATTGTGTTAAAATCCAATAAAAATTGATACTCTATGTAATGAGTAAAGGGCCCAAAAGAGACTCCTAAGGGACCTCTCTCCTCTTCCTCTTACTTAAAACTTCAGTTCCTCTATGAATACAATAATATGCACTGTAGAGCATTTATGATTGAATGACTGTCCTAAGCAAAGGGTGGAATGCAGTGAGAAGGGCTGGGGAGTAACATCTCGTGGAGCACACTGCACCATAATAATGCAAAGTATTCCAGACATTAGCTAAACAACCAGCAGATGGCAACTGAGCCACCCCCGCCTACTTGATGACATCACAGGGGCAAGCGGATGGGTTGGTTGGTGACTAAGGCAATATGCGCATAACAGAACTCATTCTAAATTCAACCTTTAGAGAAAATTTAGCTACACCTGAATGCTTGATATTCTACAACTTGAGAGATATTGAACTTCATATCCACAAAATTAAAACATCTCCAGCCTAACTAGTATTAAACAAAATTTAAATTAAGTATTGTAAAAGCATTAAGAAACAGGAAACATTCTCACTTTTAAAAATAGTGAAGTATCCAGCCTTTTTGACTTCACATGTATATATAAAAAGTATATTAAACAATATTAATTATCTTACCAGGTATCCAACAAGAAGCAAACCTATGAAAAATATGAATGTAAGAAGAAAAACATTAAAACATTAACACAAACCACTGTAAACCTATGAAAATATGAGTGCAAAAAGAAAAGCATTAAGACATTAACACATAAACCACTGTAAAGTCCAGCCATGTTGACTTGATGCAGACTTAATACAGAATCTGATCTACCATGCAAAACAAGATCTGGATTCCTAATGCTGTAGCAATTCATCTTGACTTTGATTTGTATGATGCCCCTATATACAGACCCACGTCTAATTCTGCTGCAGATGATAATGATTTAATTGGTTTTCTTTTTCACTTTTGCTTCAGTAAGGAGGCACTAGTGATGGGAGATCTCAATGGGTCTACCATACAGTGTGGGAAAGACTTTATATGTAATAGCCTTTCTATACTGACAGACAGTTTTACCAATGCTTCATGGTACTGAAGCTGTCTCAGTGGGTGACTGAGTCAACTTTCTTCCCTTCAGGTAATATTCTGGATCTCATTCTAACAACCAATGATGACAGTAGGGGATGTACAAATACTGCCTCCTTTACTTAACTGCAGGAACAGTCCAGTTTATTGTAATTATATTTCCACAGTAACTCTTTCTTAGTGAGCTCTGGAGTACAGACTCTGGCACAGGGGAAACTACTCTAATATCTTCAGACATTTGGATTCTAGGGATTATTCATTATTTGGATGTGAATATGTTCTCTAGACCCTGTAACATATTAACACCTCTAGTGAGAAATTTGTCTAAAAAGTGCAAGTCCATAATCATTCTAAAATATAAAGATAATTCTCGACATGCACTCCAGAAGACCAGAAAGTCCTTGTGGACAAATTATAAAACCATCCATTTTCATTACAAAAGGAATACTCTGGAAAGTAATGACGCAGCGAGACATTTGCACATAGATAATCATCAATTGAGAAGTTATGCCTAAATCAAACAACCTGAGTATGAAGCATCTATGGTAATGAACTTTACTACTAACAATAAATTCTTCCACTCGTATATATACACCATAGAAAATTGAGTAAAGAAAGGATTGGTCCTTTCAGGCTGGATGATGGCAGGGTTGTTAATGATGCTGAGGCAATGGCAAATACTCTTGTTGCTGCTTTTGCATCAGTATACATTAGACAAGTTCCTGATTTTCCTGAGCCTCACCAGATATATCATGGTTACATTGGCAATTTGGAAATAATCCCCTGATGATAATGAGTCCGTTCTCTCTAACTTAGATGTGATTTCATCCATGGGTGCAGATGGTGTTCATCCCCAGTTGCTTAAATCATCCAAGGCCGAACTGGCTTATCTTTTATTTTGTATCTTTCAGGACTCCTATAATACTATGTAATTCTTTACCCTTTATTTGGAAAAGGTCCCTTATTGTCCCTATTTACAAGAAAGGATCAACACATGATCCTCTGAAATATAGACCTGTGTCCTTGACTTCAGTGTGTGTTTAAGTCTCTTGAATGGCTTCGGTGGAAATTCATACATGATACTGATGCTAATGACCTATTAACCAAAGATCAATTTGGATTACATGCTGGATGCTCTACTGAGGACCAACTGCTTTTGAGATACGATGAAATATCTCAGTTTCTGGATAATGGTTTTTATGTAGATTTAATCTTGCTTGACTTTTCCAAAGTTTTTGATGTAGTCTGCTATACCATACTCTTGGATAAGCTAACTAAATTAGGTATTTATGGTAATGCCCTGGGTTGGATTAAAGAGTTCTTAACTGGCAGAGTAATTAATGTGTAGTGGACTATCAGTATAACCAGTCATATGATGTACACAGTGGTGTGCCTCAGGGTTTATTTAGTAAAATGGCACCAATTCTTTTTCTTTTCTATTTTTTTTTTTTTTTTAATGCAAGAGTGGAAGCCAGCCAATTACAACAAAAGATTAATAAAGGCCCACTTGGAATACCAGTTCCCTTAAAGTTTTAAATAGAATTAACCAAATGTTTGAGACAAATATCTTGAAACTGCATTCTTAAAAGAAGTCAAATCGTAGGAAGATAGAAATACAGAAGCAGGAACAGAGTTCCAGAGTTTTTTTTCATGGTAAGGCCAATAGCACGTGGGCACACTTGAAGAGTATGTAGGAAGCGCTGTTCAGCTTGCGCCCATTAGTGGCACAGGCAATTTATTTATAGTGGTACCCATATTAGGGCCCATATCCCCACCCAAGCTCACCTTGGGTGTTACTACCTAGAACCTGAGTATCATATGGTGACGTGTAGGTAACTTTAAACCACTCGACAAATGGCAAAGTGTTTTTAAGGCTGTACGTGGTGGGATCCGAACCTATGCATAAACATCTGCCCGATCCCACACTCACCACCTCATCCGCTGTGCCACCGCCTCCCTACCAGAGACAGATACATATGAATTATTGAGATTACTGGTTAACTCTCGCATTAGAGAGTTGGACAGAATAGAGGTGAGAGGAAAAAGAAAGCCTTGTGCAGTGAGGCCGCAGGAAGAGGAGAAGCATGCAGTTATCAAGATCAGTAGAGCAGTTAACATGAAAAATAGTAATAAAAGATAGAAAGAGATGCAACATTTTGGCAGTGAGAAAGAAGCTGAAGACAGTCAGTCAGAGGAAGGGAGTTGATGAGAGGAAAAGCTTTTGATTCCACCCTATCTAATAAAGCTGTGTAAGTGTAACCCCCCAAACATGCAAAGAGTACCCCATATAGGGGCAGATAAGGCCCTTGTACAGAGTTAGCAGTTGGAGGGGTGAGAAAAACTGGCAGAGACGCCTCAGAATGCCTACCTTCACAGCAGCTGTTTTAGCAAGAGATGAGATGTGAAGTTTCCAGTTCAGATTATGAGTAAAGGACAGACCAATGATAGTCAGTGTAGAAGAGGGAGACAGTTGAGTGTCACTGAAGAAGAGGGGATAGTTGTCTGGAAGGTTAATGTGTCAAGTTGATAGATGGAGTAATTGAGTTTTTGAGGCATTAAACACTGGTAAACAAGTTTTCTCTGCTCCAATCAGAAATCTTAGAAAGATCACAACTCAGGCATTCTGTGGTATCCCTGTGTGATCTATTGACTTTCTGAAAGGTTGGTCGTCTCTGAAAGGATAGAAAGATTTAGGGTGGCATCATCAGCGTAAGAGCGGATAGGGGAAGAAGTTTGGCTAAGAAGATCATTAATGAATAATAGAAAGAGAAAGGGTGATAGGTCAGAACCCTGAAGAACACCAATGTTAATAGATTTAGGAGAAGAACAGTGGCCATCTACCACAGCAGCAATAAAACTTGAGATAAAGTTGCAGAGAGAGAAGGATAAAAACAGTAGGAGGGTAGTTTTGAAATCAAAGCTTTGTGCCAAATTCTATCAAAAGGCTTTGATATGTCCAATGCTACAGAAAAAGTTTCACAAATCTCTAAAAGAGAAAGACCAAGACTCTGTAAGGAAAGCCAGATCACCAGTAGAGCAACCTTGACGGAAGCCATACTGGCGATCAAATAGGAGATTGTGAAATGACAGATGTTTAAAAATCTTCCTATTGAGGATAGATTAAAAAACTTTAGACAAGCAAAGAATTAAAGCTATAGAATAGTAGTTCGAGGATTAAAACAGTCATCCTTTTATAGGAACAGGCTGAATATAGGCAAACTTTCAGAGAAAAGGAAATGTAGAAGTCGATAGACATAGTTGGAAGAGTTTGGCCATGCAAGGTGCAACCACGAAAGCAATTTTTTTGAGAACAACAGGAGGGACCCCATCAGTTCAGTTTCAGAGACAGATGTGATGGCAGTGGCGCCATCAGAACGAAATAAAGGAGGAAGAGTTGATGTAAAGTTATTGGAGATGTTCTTGGCCAGATATCAGAAGTCTCAAGGGGAGTTTGAAAGATTTTGGCATTTTCTATTAATGAAGGAGTGTTTGGCAAGTTGAATAACAGTTTCTGGGCAGAAATATAAAATGCATGAGATTTAGGTAATGGAAGGCTTAAGTAGGAGGCATCAGAGGCACCTCCACTTTGGGGGATCCTGAGTAGGGATTGGAGAAATAGGACCAGATACAGACATGAGATTGTGATCGGAGGTGCCCAGCGTAGAAGATAGAGTGACATTATAAGCAGAAAGATTACAGGTAGGGAAAAAGTCAAGAATGTTGAGTGCATCTCCAAGCCAGTCAAGAATACGAGTAGGGTGTTGCACCAGTTGCTCTAGGTCATGGAGGATACCAAAGTTGAAGGCTAGTTCATGACATGAGATTGTGATCGGAGGTGTCCAGCGCATCATAAGCAGAAAGATTACAGGTAGGGAAAAAGTCAAGAATGTTGAGCGCATCTCCAAGACAGTCAAGAATACGAGTAGGGTGTTGCACCAGTTGCTCTAGGTCATGGAGGATACCAAAGTTGAAGGCCAGTTCATCAGGATGATCAGACCAGGGAAAGGAAAGCCAAGGCTGGTGGTGAACACTGAAATGTCCAAGGATGGAGATCTCTGAGAAAGAACAGAGAGAAAGAATGTGATCCACTTTGTAAGTTGAAATGTCAAAGAATTTCTTATAGTCGGAGGAGTTAGGGGAGAGATATACAACACAGATAAATTTAGTTAGAGAGTGACTTTTGAGTCGAAGCCATATAGTAGAAAACTCGGAATATTCAGGGGCATAGACACGCGAGCAACATCCATCTTTGGAACGAAAATGAGAAGAGAGAAAGTAGGAGGGAACAGAAAAGGGGCTACTGTCAGTTGCCTCAGAGACGTGTGTTTCAGTTAGGAAAAGATGAAACTTAGTAAAGGAGAGGTGGTGTTCTACAGATTGAAAATTAGATCCAAGACCGACAATGTTGCAAAAGTTGATGAAGAAAAAAGTTTATGGTGGGTGTCAAGTCCTGCCATCCACACACCCATGCATACTTACATACCACACAAACAGGCAACCTGCCACGACCTACACTTTTCACAGTCACAGTCACAGTCACAGTCACAGTCACAGTCACAGTCACAGCCACAGCCACAGCCTCATCCACCCCAGTGAACCATACTTCCATGTAACGATTCTCCCTCTGCCCTACAATGATAGTTTGGTAAGTACAGTAAAACCCCAGCTCACGACCATAATTCGTTTCTAAATCCTGTTCGTCACCCAATTCGTTCGTCCCATGAATCAATTTTTCCCATAAGAATGTATTGAAATACCATTAATCCGTTCCAGACCCAAAAAAAATCATACTTTTGTCCATAAAACCCATTCAAAATAGACCTTTAATGTATGCATGACATGAACAAAATGATTATAAAAAGCCTAAATTGTTTTACTTACCTAAATGCTATCAAAATTATAATAAAATGAATAAAAAAGAAAAGGTTATTTACTTGAGAGACTGGACGTTGATGGCATGATAGAATGGAGGAGAGGAGGATGGGGAGGAAGACAGACAAGATCTGAGAAGACAGTCATGAGAGAAGACTTTGGATGTGCACAGCATGCCAGAGCTACACAACAGCTGTGTAGCATCACAAGTCAGTGCCGCAATGTGGGGCCCCGTTATAGCAGAGAGGATAACGCCGAGGAAGCTACAGTAGAGCGCGCCGGTAACATCACCATGCCCAGGAAAAACAGGAGAAAATCGTGGTAGCACGGAGATTATGTTATGTAATATTTTTTGTATGTTCCTGTTTCTATTTTCTTTTGTGCTTATGTTTTGTTTTGTTGTTGTGTGATAGCCGGGTTGGCTATCACACAAACGGCTCGCCGGCAGGCGAGCCATTTAACCGCGTTCGTCCCCCGAAATATTGTTCGTCCCCTGGGTCGATATATTGACAAATTTTTTGGTCGTCTCCCAAATTGTTCGTCCTTAGAGACATTCGTCACGCGAGGTTTTACTGTATATAGTTTCCTGCCATGCTTTACCGAGCAGCGCAGCCTGGCACCCCGCACCACCCCGCTCCAGGCACCGCCCAAACAGCGCCACATTGCACCACCATCACTACGCCCTCTCCCTCTCGCACAGGACCATGGCTCGGGCCGCCCACTCTATCACAACACTGCTGTCTGCTTCCACTACACCCATCGCCCATACAGGTTCCTCCACAAATACACACACACACCAGACGCGGTCAAGAAGGACGCAGTAGCGTCGTTCCGACAATCAGCTGATCTTCACTACGTACCTATTGTATAATATTTACAGTGGCTTGGGCAAGTAGTGCGAACTTGTTTTTTTCATGAAATCAACTGTTAAAGAATCATGAGTAAAGAAGAGATTCCATCAAAATGCAGGTATGAGACTAGGGAAAGAATGAAAGATGATGATCACTATGTTGATGAGGGAGAGAGCGCATTTGAAGGTTTCGATACGGCGGTGTTGACTATTGAACGTAAACTAGATAAATGGATAAAGGAGAGTATGGGAATGAAAGAGAATGAAGAACAGGAAAAAGAGTTTCAAAAACTGAGAGAAAGCATAATAAAAGTTGAAGAAAACCAAGCTAGGCTAAGAGTGAAAAACAAAGAACTGAAAAAGGAAGTAGCTAACTACAAGAAGCAGATGGAAGGACTCGGTAAAGCCAAGAAAGAAAAAGAGAAGCTGAAAGACCTAGTAAACAAAGAAGAGGAAAGAGTACAGAACGTGATTAAAAAAGAAGTACAAGCATGGAAAGTCCAAGATAAGAAAGGTAAGGCTGATTTTCAGGTGATTCAAGAACAACTAAAAGAAAAAGAAAATATGACAAACAAAATGATAGGAGTCCTCAAGAAAAAAGAAAATCTAGTTAGAGAAATTGTAGAAAAAAGAAGAGTGTAATCGTATTTGGAATAAAAGAAAAAACATAAAATATAGACCAAGAAGAGAAAAAGAAGAAATGAAATCAAAGACTACTAAAATATCTAAACGACGAAGATAGGCGAAACTTAGAAGAGGAAGTGAAGAAATAAACAGAATGGGACCATATCAAGAAGGAACAACGAGACATGCATTTAAGGTACTACTAAAATCACAAGCGGCAACAGAAGAAATATTATATAGAACAACAAAACTCAGAGAAACAGAAGGCTGCAAGGATATCTATGTAAAGAAAAATAGAAATGAGGAAGAAAGGAAGAGATACAACAAACTGGCAGCAGTAGTAAGGGAAAAAAATAATGAAAGGTCAGAAAAAGAAAAAAAGGCATTTTTTTGGAGAATTCTAGGAGACAGGATAAGGAAATAGTAAATAAAAAAGAAGGAAGAGAAAAAAGTGGAACTAGTTTAACTGTAAATGATAAAGGCAAGAGACTAAAAATGATGTATACGAACATAGATGGGGTTTTATCAAGTAAATTAGAATTAAGAGATTACATGAAGAAAGAAAATCCGGATATTGTATGCCTGGCTGAAACAAAACTAAATGAGGCAATCAAAATAGACTTGGATAATAGGTATAATGTATGGAGAAGAGACAGGGGGGATAAAGGAGGAGGAGGAGTCATGATAATGTTAAAAAAGGAAATAGTGATAAACCAAGTGGAATGTAGGGAAGGAAAAGCAGAAGTATTGTATGTTAAGATGCATATTAATAAAAAATGAGTTAACAATCATTGTAACATATGTGCCACCAAAAACAAATTCATGGACCAATCAAGAATATAAAGACATGATAGATGACACAATAAGGAGTCTAACGAGAATCGTTAAAGAAAGGAGAAAAGTTATATTAGTAGGAGATTTCAACTGTAAAGAAGTGGACTGGGAAAATTATGAAAGTGGTATGGGGGAAGAAGCCTGGGAGAAAGATTCTTGAACCTAATGATAGACAATATGATGGACCAGAGAGTAAAGGAATGCACAAGATTCAGAGGAAACGACGAGCCGGCGAGATTGGACCTAGTTTTACAAGGGGTATACAAATGAATGATGATATAAGATATATGTGCCCATTGGGAAAGAGTGACCATGTAATATTAGAAATGGATATAGAAGAGGAAAGGAAGATAGAGACGATTCATACAAAGGAGACCGATTAAATTACAGAAAGGCTGATATTGAGAATCTCAAGAACTATTTTGAAAACGTAAACTGGGAGGAGATGGAAAACTCAGAGACGATGCAAGAGAAGTATAACTTATTTTTGGAAATATACAAAACAGGAGTCAGGGAATATGTCCCAAAATATAGACCTAAAGAAGAAGGAAAGAAAGATTGGTTTAATGCAAGATGTGCTAGGGCAAAGGAGAAAAGAGATGGAGCATGGAAAAGGTGGAGGAGAAATAGAAATCCAGTAAATAAGGAAAACTTCAAGGCAGCGAGAAATGAATATGTTAAGGTGAGGAAGGAAGAGGAAAAGAACTTTGAAAAGGACATTGTCGAAAAATGTAAGGAGCAACCAAAATTGTTCTACAGATTCATAAATGGAAAAATTAGGCAAAAGAAACAATAGAAAGGTTAAAAGGAGAGAACGGGATGGTGGAAGACCCAAAAGTATGGCAGAACTATTAAATAATAAATTCCAGGAGGTCTTTACTAAGGAATCCAAATTTGAAAGGCCACAGGGTAATAGAGACAGTCTATATGAAAGAGATTAAAGTAACCAAGCTTGAAATAAAAGAGTTAATGAAGGAACTGGATGAAGAGAAGGCAATGGGACCGGATGAAGTCTCAGGCAGAATACTGAAAGAATGTAGGAAGAACTAGCAAGTCCTATATACAACATCATAAAATGCTCAATAGGAAATGGAACAGTACCAGTAGAATGGAAAAAGAGCTGAGGTGGTTCTCATATATAAGAGCGGAAGGAAGGAAGAACCTTTAAATTACAGACCGGTATCACTAACTAGTGTAATATGCAAGATGTGTGAAAGAATAATAAAGAAACAATGGATCGAGTTCCTTGAAGACAACAAATTAATATCAAATAGCCAATTTGGTTTTAGAAAAGACGGTCTTGTGTAACTAATTTTTCGAGTTTCTATTCTAGAATAGTTGGTATAGTACAAGAGAGAGAGGGATGGGTTGACTGTATTTATTTGGATTTAAAAAAGGCGGTTGACAAAGTGCTACATGCAAGATTACTATGGAAGTTAGAGGAGAAGGGTGGCTTAAAAGGAAGCACATTGAGATGGATAGAAAATTATTTGAGGGGGAGAGAAATAAGGACGGTAGTTAAAGATATGAAGTCCAAGTGGAGAGCAGTAGAAATCAGAGTGCCGCAGGGGTCAGTACTGGCACCAATACTTTTCCTCATTTATATCAACATGCCAGAGGGAGTGAACAGCTACATAAATCTGTTTGCAGATGATAAGAAACTGTGCAGAGTTATAAAGCACAAAGAGGATTGTGAAATACTGCAAGAAGATCTAAATAAGATCTGGGAATGGAGTAAAAAGTGGGATATGGAATTCAATGTGAACAAAAGCCATGTCATGAATATGGGAAAGAGTGAAAGACGACCCGTGGGAATCTATAAGATGGAAGATGGAGTAGAGCTGGAGAAAGTAAAAAGGAAAAGAACTTGGGAGTGACGATGGAAGAAAACAATCAACCGGTAAGCCATATTGATAGGATTTTTAGAGAAACGTATAATTTGCTAAGGAATATTGGAGTAGCATTTCACTACATGGACAAAGAAATGATGAAAAATTGATAAGAACTATAATAAGACCCAGATTGGAATATGCAGGAGTGGTGTGGACCCCTCATAAAAGAAACACATAAGGAAGTTGGAGAGACTACAAAAATGGCTACAAGAATGGTTCCAGAATTTGAAGGGATGACATATGAGGAGAGACTAAAGGCTATGGATCTACCAACCCTGGAACAAAGAAGAGAGAGAGAGATCTGATACAAGTTTATAAATTGATCAACGGAATGGACCAAGTGGATAATGAGAAACTGATCCTGAGAGAAGAATATGACATTCAAGCACAAGATCGCATAGTAAAAAGCTGAGAAAGGAAGATGTCTGAGAGATGTTAAAAACATAGTTTCCCGCAAAGATGTATTGAGACGTGGAACAGTTTAAATGAAGAAGTAGTGTCTGCAACGAGTGTGCATACTTTTAAAGTAAGATTGGATAAGTGTAGATATGGAGACGGGCCACACGAGCATAAAGCCCAGGCCCTGTAAAACTACAACTAGGTAAATACAACTAAGTAAATACACACACACACACACACACACACACACACATTGGCAGAAAAAGTTTGTGAAGTAATTGATGCCTCATTAAGGGAAGGCGTAGTGCCCCAAGACTGGAAAAGAGCTAACATTGTCCCAATCTATAAATCAGGTAACAAGAGAGACCCATTGAACTATAGACCAGTGTCACTTACAAGTGTGGTAGCTAAGATGTGTGAGAGGGTGGTGAAGACTAGATGGACAGACTTCTTGGAGAAAAATGACATACTTTGTGAGTGTCAATTTGGTTTTAGGAAAGGGCGTTCATGCGACAAACCTGATATGTTACTATTCGAGGGTGATAGATGTAATACAGGAAAGAGATGGTTGGGCTGATGGAATATATCTGGATTTAAAAAAGGCCTTTGATAAGGTACCACACCAGAGACTGATCTGGAAACTTGAAATGGTAGGAGGAGTGCATGGGAGTTTACTAAAATGGATGGAAGACTTTTGGTAGGAAGAGAATGAGAACAATAATTAAGGACAGACCATCAGAATGGGGCTTGGTGGAGAGTGGAGTTCCACAGGGATCAGTGTTGGCACCAGTAATGTTCGCAGTCTACATAAATGACATGGTGGATGGGGTGTCCAGTTATGTGAGCCTATTTGCAGACGATGCAAAATTGTTACGAAAAGTGAGATGTGACAAAGATTGCGAACTACTCCAGGAAGACTTGGACAGAATATGGAAATGGAGCTGTACATGGCAAATGGAGTTCAACACGACAAAATGCAAGAAAATAGAGTTTGGCAAGAGTGAAAGAAGAATCAGGAGTATGTACAAGATAGGAAATGAAGACATAAAAACCAGTCATGAAGAAAAGACCTTGGGGTGACAATTACCAATGACCTATCGCCAGAGAGACATATAAACAAAATAATTGGAGAAGTATTGAACTTATTGAGGAACATAAGAGTGGCGTTCGTATATCTAGATGAAGAAATGATGAAGAAAATAATTACTGCAATGATAAGACCGAGGCTTGAATATGCAACAATACAGTGGGCTCCGAACTTAAAGAAACACATAAGGAAACTAGAGAAAGTACAGAGGGCTGCAACGAAAATGGTGCCTGACTTAAGAGATTTGACTTATGAAGACAGACTGAAAAGAATGCAACTTCCAACCCTGGAAAACAGAAGAGAAAGGGAGACCTGATAGCAATATACAGAGTGATGATTGGCATGGAAAAATGGATAGGGAAGATCTGTGTATGTGGAATGGAAGAATGTCGAGAGGGCATGGGAAAAACTAAAATGGCCACTTATAGGAGAGATGTGAAAAAATATAGCTTCCCTCATAGAAGGATGGAAGCATGGAATAGTTTAGACGTGGAAGTGGTCAACGCAAGGAATATTCATGATTTTAAGAAAAAGCTGGACATTAATAGATATGGAGACGGGACAACACGAGCATAGCTCTTTTCCCGTATGTTACAATTAGGTAAATTAGGTAAATACACATGGATAAGTGTAGATATGGAGACAGGGCCACAAGAGCATAAAGCCCAGGCCCTGTAGAACTACAACTAGGTAAATACACACACACACACACACACACACACACACACACACACACACACACACACACACACACACACACACACACACACAGATAATATGATGGAGCAAAGGGTAAAGGAAAACACAAGATTCAGAGAAAACAATGAGCCGGCAAGATTGGACCTGGTTTTTACATCGGGTCATACCTCACCGAACACGAATCTCACGTATACACAAATCGGTAAAATATACCATACTTCGCACGACTTTGACTCGCGATTGCACAATTAGGTCTCCATTTGAATCTCCTGCTGGTCCTGGTGGATGCACGCGACCTCCCTTCCCAAGCGTCTTGGACTCGCCCTGGGGCTGGCGGTAGAACGCTGCCTCGCGCCACTCGCTCTCTCCCTGTTGCGCTCTTAATGTGTGCAGACATGGTTCCCCTGCGCTCTCTTGATTTCATCTTGGCCATGGCCAGTCAGAGGCCCATCACTTTGTATTTCAAGCTCTCTCCAACCAGCAAATAAACTAAATAAAATGTACTAGTACTGTAGTTAAATAAAATGTGTGTTTGGTACTTCATTTATTTAGTCTGGTAAAAGTGTTTTTTGAGAGGATCTGGGAACCTAACACCTATTTTCCCATGGGGCCTATTATTCGCCCAACACGAATCTCGCTGTGCACGACGAGCTCAGGAACCTAACTGTCGTGTTGGGCGAGGTATGACAGTACAAATAAACGATGATATAAAATATAAGTGCCCACTGGGAAAGGGTAACCATGTAATATTAGAAATGGATATAGAAAAAGGAAAGGAAGAAAGAGATGAATCATATAAAGGAGACCAATTAAACTACAGAAAGGCTGATACTGAGAACCTCAAGAACTATTTTAAAACGTTAACTGGGAGGAGATGGAAAACTCAGAAAGGGTGCAAGAGAAATATAACTTATTTTTGGAAATATACAAAACAGGAGTCAGGGAATATGTCCCAAAATATAGACTTAAAGAAGAAGGAAAGAAAGATTGGTTTAATGCAAGGTGTGCTAGGGCAAAGGAAAAAAGAGATGGAGCATGGAAAAGGAGGAGAAATAGAAATCCAGTAAATAAGGAAAACTTCAAGGCAGCGAGAAATTAATATGTTAAGGTGAGGAAGGAAGAGGAAAAGAACTTTGAAAAATTTAAGGAGCAACCAAAATTGTTCTACAGATTCATTAATGGAAAAATTAGGCAAAAAGAAAGAATAGAAAGGTTAAAAGGAGAGAACGGGATGGTGGAAGACCCAAAAATTACGGCAGAACTGTTAAATAGTAAATTTCAGGTCTTTACTAAGGAATCCAAATTTGAAAGACCACAGGGTAATGGAGAGACCGTCTATATGAGAGAGATTAAAATAACCAAGCTTGAAATAAAACAGTTGACGACAGAATCAGACGAAGAGAAGGCAATGGGACTGAATGAAGTCTCAGGCAGAATATTAAAAGAATGTAGGGAAGAACTAGCATATACATCATAAAATGCTCAATAGAAAATGGAACAGTACCAGTAGAATGGAAAAGAGCTGAGGTGGTTCCCATATATAAGAAAGGAAGGAAGGAAGAACCTTTAAATTACAGACCGGTATCACTAACTAGTGTAATATGCAAGATGTGTGAAAGAGTAATAAAGAAACAATGGATCAAGTTTCTTGAAGACAACAAATCATTATCAAATAACCAATTTGGTTTTAGAAAAGGT
This sequence comes from Portunus trituberculatus, assembly GCF_017591435.1. Lineage (NCBI taxonomy): Eukaryota > Metazoa > Arthropoda > Malacostraca > Decapoda > Portunidae > Portunus > Portunus trituberculatus. The sequence goes on from NC_059287.1 coordinate 4,704,440, forward strand.
TGGTCATGTGTAACAAATTTACTGAGTTTCTACTCTAGAATAGTTGATGGAGTACAAGAGAGAGAGGGATGGGTTGACTGTATTTATTTGGATTTAAAAAGGCGTTTGACAAAGTGCCACATGAAATATTACTGTGGAAGTTAGAAGAGAAGGGTTGCTTAAAAGGAAGCACATTGAGATGGATGGAAAATCATTTGAGAGAGAGAAAAATAAGGCGCTAGTTAAAGATATGAAGTCCAAGTGGAGAGCAATAGAAAGTGGAGTGCCGCAGGGGGTCAGTATTGGCGCAAATACTTTTTCTCATATATATAAACGACATGCCAGAGGGAGTGAACAGCTACATAAATCTGTTTGCGGATGATGTGAAACTGTGCAGAGTTCTAAAGCAAAAGGAGGATTGTGAAATACTGCAAGAAGACCTAAATAAGATCTGGAAATGGAGTAAAAAATGGGAGATGGAATTCAATGTGGACAAAAGCCATGTCATAGAAATGGGAAAGAGTGAAAGATGACCTGTGGGAATTTATAAGATGGAGTAGAACTGGAGAAAGTAGGTAAAAAAGGAAAAAGACTTGGGAGTGACGATGGAAGAAAACAATCAACCAGTGCTCCACATAGATAGAATTTTCAGAGAGACATACAATTTGCTAAGGAATATTGGATTAGTGTTTCACTACATGGACGAAGAAATGATGAAGAAATTGATAAGTACTATAATAAGACCCAGATTGGAATATGCAGTTGTTGTGTGGACCCTCATAAAAAGAAACACATAAGGAAGTTGGAGACTATAAAAAATGGCTACAAGAATGGTTCCAGAATTTGAAGGGATTACATATGAGGAGAGACTAAAGGCTATGCATCTACAACCCTGGAACAGAGAAGGGAGAGAGGGGATCTGATATAAGTTTATACATTGATCAACGGAATGGACCAAGTGGATAACGAAAAACTGATCCTGAGAGAAGAATATGACATACGAAGCACAAGATCGCATAGTAAAAGACTGAGGAAGGGAAGATGTCCGAGAGATGTTAAAAAATATAGTTTCCCACAAAGATGTGTTGATTCTTGGAACAGTTTGAGTGAGGAAGTGGTATCAGCAAAGAGTGTGCATAGCTTTAAAGAAAAATTGGATAAGTGTAGATATGGAGATGGGGCCACACGAGCGTAAAGCCCAGGCCCTGTAAAACTACAACTAGGTAAATACACACACGCTCAACTCACAATCAAGAGGGCCAGGTTCGAGCCTCAGGAAGCAGCGAGGTAAATGGGCAAGCCTCTTAATGTGTAGCCCCTGTTCACCTAGCAGCAAGTAGGTACGGGATGTAACTCGTGGAGTTGTGGCCTCGCTTTCCCGGTGTGTGGAGTGTGTTGTGGTCTCAGTCCTACCCGAAGATCAGTCTATGAGCTCAGAGCTCCCTCCGTAATGGGGAAGACTGGCTGGGTGACCAGCAGGCAACCGTGCTGAATTACAAAATTACACACAGTCCAACCTCCTTCTTCTTCTTCTTCTTCTTCTTCTTGGGGGTTTGTTGGGTCCGTGCAGGCTGTGTGTTACAACCTCTAGTGCCCCAAAGGTCCGGTATGCGGTGGAGAGGTGTTCAGGCTATATGCGGTGGAGTTGATTTGTTTTGTGTAAGAAGGTCGTGGTGAGGTTGAGTCTATAAAGCCTGATTAATTGGTATTTGTGCAGCCACCCAGGAGGTCAGTCAGTGTTGGCCTGTGAGGGTGAATTGCAGACAGTGAGTGGAGGAGGGCCACACGGTGTGAGTGGTCACGAGGGCAGTACAGGAGCAGGTGTTCTGGGGTGTCAGGCTGTGTAGGGCACCAGGGGCAGTCGGGAGAATCGGCCATGCCCAGCCTGTGCAGGTGGGCATTGAGGCGGATGTGGCCAATCCTCAGTCTGGTGACTGCCGTGTCCAGTGCCCGGTTGGGGGAATAGGTCCACCAGTGGTGTCTTATGTTCTGTCTAATGTGTCCCAGTGAGGTGTACTGTAAAGCGTCAGTCAATGTGGTGTCCCAATGTTGCCTGCAGGCTGTCTTGAGGTCAGTTAGGAAGTCACAGTTCAACCAAAATTAAACCTCTGATTCATCCTTAATAATTACCTCACTAAAATTATCATTGACATCACCCAGTTACCTTAATTATCACGTGGAACAACCTACAGCCTACAACCAGATGGTTGTAGGTGGAGTAGGAGTCGCCAGATGGTCGAGAAAAAGGTTTTGTTGAGTACTATAGCCGGGATTATACCAACTCTGTATATTCCTTGGGTTATACTCAGAACAAAGGGTCACGGTGCAAGGAAAGAGGCGCTGATATCACACCTTTCGTGGTTCAGGAGTGACTGGCGTGGACGCGTGGTGTGACTCCAAGCGTCAGATTGACTGACAGACTCGCTGCACTCGCAGCTTCATGAATTGTTTCATTCATTCATTTTTAAGAGAGAGAGAGAGAGAGAGAGAGAGAGAGAGAGAGAGATATACTCGTATATATTCAGTAGAGTCACTATAAAGTGCTAAGCGAAACATCTGGATGAATGTCATGTATATATATATAGATATTTTACATGTAGATTGCACCACCACCACCAAGAAACTACGCGTCACGAGTCACGAGTCACTGTACCTCCATCGAATGACATAAATATCGGTCGCTGTTATTTTTCATCTGCTTACATTATAAGTAACAAACAAGGAGCATGGTGTTGGTGATGCGGTTTTTTTCAGTTGCTCTCCACGTAAGTGTGGGAGCGTTGTCTGTGCACGCACCTGAACACCGGTTGGCACTGGCTGGCTCCGCCGACATATTCAAACCTGTTTTCTCTATGCACCTTAACACTATTTTATTAATGACGCTGGTCAGTGCCTGTCGGCGCTGGTTACTCCCATGAAAAGCGTTCTCAGCGTGCGCACCCTTAGACAGAGAGTTATACAGCTGATTTTTTAAACGTGGTGTTAGTAATTACTAATACCAATGTGACTGTTTCTTGATACGTTCTGTTTTTTAAACGATGGTATAACCTAACACTAAACACTAAAGATTCCTGTAATAATTGCTAGTGTCTCCTGCCCCTCCCCAACAGGAGACACCAATGTTATTCATGACTCAGATGCGATTAAAACTTATGTTAAAAATTCGATTATATGTCAAAATGTTTCCTTGTAAATGGAAAATAGTGGCCATCATCGTAAAGAAGCAATAATGGCATTTATAAATGAGCACGTTCGGGCTCGAATCACTTGCCGCGGTGAATTTTGGGTTTGTTTTGTTGATATAATCATATCAGACCACCAATAAAGAATATCCTGTTGTCTCTCCGTCATCTTCACGAATATTTAGATGTATATATATATATATATATATATATATATATATATATATATATATATATATATATATATATATATATCATCGCGGCGACGAACACACTACGTAATAATAATAATAATAATAATAAACGGTTTATTAGTTAGGCAATGTAAAAAAATACACTGAAAATATACAGGGGGGGGGGACATTACCACAATGAACTAAAAATGCTTAACCTAACTATGGATAAACGTACTGCTGCTGCTCCTGCTGGCACGTAAGGATTCATTGGCCCTGCCTCCCCCGGTCGCTGTTATTTTTCATCTGCTTACATTATAAGCAACAAAGAGGGAGAATGGTGTTGGTGATGCGGCTTATTCAGTTGCTCTCTATGTAAGTGTGGGGAGCGTTCTCTGTGCACACACCCTGAACACTGGTTGACAATGGCTGGCTCCGCCGACACGCTCAAACCTGTTTCCTCTGTGCACCTTTTAACACGTCTTGTTTATTATGTTGTGATTATTCTTCACGCTGGTCAGTGCCTGTCGGCGCTATAGTTACTCCCATGGGAAAACCAGCGTTCTCAGTGTGCGCATCCTTCACATAATTAGTCATCATAACCATTTCGAACCTTCAGCAAAGGATATCCTGTTGCTTCTCCGTCACTTTCACGAAAGTTTAGATATCTCATCGCGGTGACGAACACACTACTGAACACTTGACACACTTCGCTTCCAGCCATGAAGAACACGCTTGTCTTTCTCCTCTCCGTATTGCTGCTACTCCTGCTGGCACCGGGAGGATTCATTGGCCCTGCCCCCACCCTTCAAGACACCTCCTGTAACAAGACCTTGGATCAGAAACCAGAGTACTTCAACATTACCTCTGCTAACAGAATATATGATCTAATAAACGCAACGATATACGTGAGACCACAGGAAAACAAGCCGATGATGATCTTGCTGGAAGTGAACGGAAAAGATAGCAATATAACGATTAATGCTGAGTTCTCGCTGGAAAAAGACTGTTTCAAGGGCAATACGAAGTGGTGGGAACTGTTCGTGAAGGTGAAGTTAATGAACCACACCATAGATAATCAAAATATTATTAAATCAAAATACAAACTCCAGGTGAGGACAAGCTCATGTATTAAGCCGTGTATCAAGGAAGTCCACATGCAAGGTCTTGAAACCCTCCACGTCAAGGCTTCCAGCTACTCAAATTATATACTTCAACGCCCAGTAAACGACGAATTCCTTAATTGGAACACAACCTCGTACGATGATGTCTTTCCTCAGTGCTGCGATTACAAGAAACCTTCATCGCCCTCATCAGCGGCCATACCAACCTCTGCCACGCTTACACCAACCTCGGGCAAGTCCACAACGCTCTCTGTCACGTCCTCACCCGATTTCATTGGCGGTATTGCAGGAGGAGTAGCAGGAATTATAGCGATGGTATTGGTGGTAGTGCTATGGAAGCGGCGTGGAAAGACAAGTGAGTCAGTCAGTCAGTCAGTCAGTCAGTCACTCTCTCTCTCTCTCTCTCTCTCTCTCTCTCTCTCTCTCTCTCTCTCTCTCTCTCTCTCTCTCTCATATATATATATGATAGCTATAGCCATGGTACAATAACGAGAGCAAAAAGTTATTGTACCATGGCTATAGCAGTAGTAGTAGTAGTAGTAGTAGTAGTTGTTGTAGTGGTGATATTAGTAGTAGTAGTAGTAGTAGTAGTAGTAGTAGTTGTGGTGGTGGTAATAGAAGACTAGTAGTAGTAGTAGTAGTAGTAGTAGTAGTAGTAGTTGTTGTTGTGATGGTGGTAGTAGTAGACTAATAGTAGCAGTAGCAGTAGCAGCAGTAGCAGTAGTAGTGGCAGCAGCAGTGGTAGCAGTGTGCAGTGGCAGTGGTGGTGGTGGTAGTAGTAGTGGTGGCAGTAGTAGTAGCAGTAGTGGTAGTAGTAGTAGTGGTGTTGGTGGTGGTTAGTAGTAGTAGTAGTATGTGGTGGTGGTGGTGGTGGTTAGTAGTTGTTGTTGTTGTTGTTGTGGTGGTGATGGTTAGTAGTAGTGGTGGTTGTTGTTGTTGTTGTTGTTGTTGTGGTGGTGGTGGTGGTGGTGGTGGTGGTGGTGGTGGTGGTGGTGGTGGTGGTGGCAGAGTGGCAGTGGTAGTTAGTGTGGTAGTAGTAGTGGTGGTGGTGGTGGTGGTGTAGTAGACTATTACTGCTATTAACTACCACCACAACCAGTAGCAGTAGCAGTAGTAGCAGTAGTGTAGTAGTAGTGTAGTGGTGAGTGGTTGCAGCAGGTAGCAGTAGTAGTAGTAGTAGTAGTAGTAGTAGTAGTAGTAGTAGTAGCAGCAGCAGCAGCAGCAGCAGCAGCAGCAGCAGTAGTAGTAGTAGTAGTAGTAGTACAGTAATGTCAATCTCATTTGACTATGTACAGTATGTCAATTTCATTTTGGCTTCAGATGTACCAATGCGCCCCAAGAAGACAGAATCACCACGTGAAGGAAGCGTCAACAGCCTGTATGAACCTGTTGGCAGACAAGATCCTGTGAACGGAAATACTGACAAACAAGGATCTGTCAACAGCTTGTATGAAGCAATTGGTAGACGAGAACCTGTCAACGACCTGTATGAACCTGCCGGTAGACAAGAACCCGTGTATGAAACTATTCACAAAGGAGGATATGTTTAACGATGATCTGTCCACAGCCAGTATGAACCTTTGGAAATTTTTACCAACATGGTAGGGAACTAAACACACACACACACACACACACCGCGTAGTGTAGTGGTTAGCACGCTCGACTCACAATCGGGAGGGTCCGGGTTCGAGTTCCGGAAAGCGGCGAGGCAAATGGGCAAGCCTCTTAAAGGAATTGTGTAATGAGCTGAGAAAGACAGAATTTACGTACACATTGTCAAACACCAAGTCATATTACACAAACAGTTACGCAACGCAATGTGGGGAGTATTCACTATTCTGTTCCACCAGCAACGCAACTCCTGTGCACAGGAAACCACTGGCTGATAGGATTGGATTTTATTTTAGGCGCCGCAACAGTGAAGGTCCTAATGGCGCCACTACGATATTTCACTTGCTGCCAAATATCAAAGTTCATGCTTCCTTACACAGTGGGTTGTTAAAGCTACTCTCATTAGACTCCACTGTTGGTTATTGAGGTTTTTAATAGCATTTTCGTGATTACATAACTAATTTAAGTTCTAATAAGAATTTTTCATCATTGATAGAAACTAATAGAAAAACACCCATGAAAACCCATGTAAATAGTTTTTGACTTTGAAAATACGAGGTCTTGTTGAGAAGACAGTAGGTATTTTAGAAGTATAACCCCCTCCCCAGTGGCAGAACCTGTAAGTGAGAGAATGAGGGTGTGGAGAGGCAACATCTCTTTTCTTCGCAACCAGAATTATGCATTTGTTTCTGTCAGTTTCCTTGATTCCTTGCATTGTGTAAAATATATTACTAATAAAGATATTCATGACTGGGTACCGCAGGTGACATTGTTGTTCAGTAGAGTGAGGAGGTGCAGGTTGGCACTTTTACATGTTTGAGGGAAGTGGCGAGCCAACCATGTACCGATTTGTATTCTCAATTAACAAACCTTGGAGTAGGCTGGTTTTCTCTTATCCTCATTGCCTCTGCCAGAGGCGGTCCTGGCTAGTTTTTCACCCTGGGCGAACAATCCATTGGTTCCCATTGGTATTATAATAATGCAGAGGTGTCTGTCTATCCCCTGCCCCCCTCCTCCTTGCTTTTCCTCTAAGTGACATTCTCTCTCTCTCTTTCTCTGCAGTGGCAGGTTGATCTTCTCCCCTTCCCCTTCACCTTTTGTGACACAGACATACACAACCTATATAACTCTCAGCAACAAGTTGATGCGATAATAGGGGCGCATCAGCACCTACTGCACCAACTTGACGTGGAAATGAGCGGTATTAGTCTAGAAAACTGGCGATTTTTTTTATTGAGGGCGCTCGTGCGCCCCCAAATATATTGCGCCCTCCATGGGCAGTCGCCCACATTGCCCACAGCAAAAACCGACCCTGGCCTCTGGGATAGCCTTAAGGAACTAGATACCGCTCAGAGAGCAAAGTCTTGTCACCCAAGTTAGAAGAAATTTGCGCCTCAGGGAAGCTTTATACCGCTGGAGTTTTGAATTCTGGTTCACGCTGCCTTCTAGCTTGGGGCGTCGCCAGAGACGAGGCTACAGACTGCCTGCCTCACCCACCGTGAAGATACAGTAAGGCGAGAGGGCACAGCACGCAATCCAGGAGCTACGACGGGAGCGTTTCCTCGCTGGCAGCCTACAGGAGGACCCAGTTCTGTGTCGAGCCCCCGTGTGGCTCAGGCAGGTGTAGCTTATAGTGTTGCGTGCGCTCTCCCCGGCCTTCCCTGTCTTACCGCGTGTGTGGGGGGGACAACAGAGAAGGAGAGTGGTGGCGTAGCAGTATGTTAAACCTGAGATCAGCAAGAGCAAACAGACAGATCATCCGTGACCAGCCTTGCATGTGAGTTTAGTTGCATAAGCATGTGTTTATAGGAATTATTATTATTATCCCAATATGGGATTGACAATTGTTACAAACTTCTTTATGAACATTTTAATCATAGTTCTGAGGTCAAGACATACATTGCTGTTTCTGGCAACAGTAATATAAGCACGTATGTGATGTATTCGTGGCACGGCTGACTCCCAGGTGATAACAAGTCAAGCTAAGTATGGGTAGAGATGGCACACACACAAACTCACATGACAAAAGTTGAATCAAAAACTTCCAACAATCTTTTAAGAAATAATTTGTTAAAATTAAAATGTTCAAGAATTAACAATATATAAAAAAGAAAAAATGAGACAATCACAACAGTGGGCAGGATTCAATGTCGACGTGGGAAGGGAGTGCTTACAAATGCCTTGACTTTACCAGTAGGCTACACCCTTCAACAAACTTAATTCCTTATAGACTAAAAGCATGGCAGATTGCATATTTAGGATAAATTGAGTGCGGAACGGTTATCCTAGCTAGTGACGTGACAGCTTACTGAAATTCATCAATATAAATCAAGGAGATCATTTACTTAATATGAGCCTGGATGATGCAATGGGTGGACGTTGTTGCTGCATCATGATATTTTGTCTGGAATGTGAGCAGTACGTACAGCAAATGGCACCACTCCTATTGGTTAAAATATCATCACCCATTACCTATTAAAGGCTACTGCTGCTCTGCTCGCCTTCCCAGAGCTGGGTGAGGGAAGGACAGGAAATCTTGCAGTGGCAGTGATAAAAGCGCACATCTTGACATAACGGAGTCCGTTAACCATTTCTGTATCAGGACATGCTTTCATATTCATTCTGTTTACTATTTGCTGATTTTATACAATTTCAGAAACTTTGGAAATGAAATAATGAAGGCTGTGGCCATTAACAATGCTGACCTCCATAGACCCTTAATTTTTAATGTAAAAATCACACCCCAAAACTCAAGGTAATAATGCGTCCCGGTACTGAAGAGGTTAACAATCATAAATATCATTGAAAAAAACTTTTTGAAAAGTCCATGTTATGTAATACCATATGAAAAGCAATAATTGAAATCAAACTTGGATCCAAACTTTCATAAACATCTGTGTGTGTTTCACTGTTTGATCTGCTGCAGTCTCTGACGAGACAGCCAGACGTTACCCTACGGAACGAGCTCAGAGCTCATTATTTCCGATCTTCGGATAGGCCTGAGACCAAGCACACACCACACACCGGGACAACAAGGTCACAACTCCTCGATTTACATCCCGTACTGTTACGTTCACCGGTTAAACTGGTAAGATTGGCATCGGGGAGCCGGTGAACAATAACAATAAAAAAAACCACTGCAGATTCAACTGGTGAGGAAATGCAAAGGGGGCACTTTAAAAAGCTATTTTAATAACCCATAATGAAACTGACACACATAGATATAACATGAGACATGAAACACAGATATATAACATGAAACACAGGAAAATGACATACACATATACATATAACACAGTAATAAATACAACAATAAAGAACCCAACTTAATACCTAACAATAATCCTAATCCTATATGGAGGCAATGTGGAAAACACGGACGAGGGGAAGTGATACTTATGCGGTGTCGCAGTGGTGAAGTGCTGGGTGATGGTTGATCCCACGGTAGACCCAAGAGGCGTTGTGTTCACTGGTTGAGGCTTGGACCTCAACTTGCTTTCCAGAAAGCCAAGAGCTGGCTTAACACTTCCGGTTGAGTCGAATGGGGCCGCGTGAATCCAACTTCGGGACAGTAGCGGGGTTTCATGACACGGTGACGTGGAGGGTTCATGAGACGGTGGCGTGGAAGTTTCACGAGACGGTGACGTGGAAGGGGAGGCGGAGAGGTGGCGAACGAGGTAACAAGCGGAGGAGGTGATGGTAGTGGAGTATGTTATGGGCGGGCCGTAACATATCCTCCCCCCTAAGACCTCCGTAATGGGCTCATGAAGGAGGTGAGACGGGAGATCTTGATAAGGCGTCGGCGATGATGTTGTCCACCCCCTTGATATGGTGGACTTCCAAGTTGAAGGGTTGAGTTAACAAGGCCCACCTAAGAATGCGTTGGTTTCGGTTCTTCATGGCGTGAAGGAAGGCCAGAGGATTGTGATCGGTGAAGACCTTCGTAGTTTGAGGACCAGGATGAAGGTAGCACTCAAAACGTTGGAGCGCCAGGACGAGTGCCAGAGCCTCCTTCTCGATGGTGGAGTAGTTGAGTTGATGTTTCTTCAGCTTGGCGGAGTGATAGGCGATGGGATGGAGGATGCCGCTTGTGGGGTCCGTTTGTAGTAGGACAGCACCCACTCCAACTCCACTCGCGTCCACTTGTAGATGGAAGGGGCGGGAGTGATCCGGCGTCCAGACCACTGGTTCCGAGGAGAGAAACGCCTTGAGGTGTTGGAAGGCTTGGTCACAGGTCGGGGTCCAGTGGAAGGGGACGGAAGTGCTGATAAGGTCCGTCAGGGGGGCGGCCAGGGTGGAGAAGTTCTTACAGAAGCGTCTGTAGAAACCAGCCATCCCCAAGAACCTCATGAGAGCTTTCCTGGTGGTAGGGACAGGGAAGCCAAGGATGGCCTCCACGTTAGCTCTCTTGGGGCGAACCTTGCCGTTCCCCACCACATGTCCCAGGTAGACCACCGTAGACTTCCCGAAGGTGGACTTGGCCAGGTTGATTGTAAGCCCGGCTTCCTGCAACCGACCCATCAGCCTCCGAAGACGGGTCAGATGTGTCGCCCAGTCGTCCGCAGTCACCACCAGGTCGTCCAGATATGCAGATGTTCCCTCCAAGTCCTGGGTGATGTAATTTATAGCCCTCTGGAAGGTGGCGGGAGCATTAGACAAGCCAAAGGGCATCACTGTGTATTGGTATAGTCCGAAGGGGGTGATGAAGGCGGATATTATTCGGGCCTCGTCCGAGAGGGAATCTGGTAGTAACCTTTAAGTAAGTCTATAGTGGTTACAAATTTGGCTACTCCTATACTATCTATAAGGTCCTCTATCAAGGGCAATGGGTAGGAGTCTGGCACCGTCACTTTATTTAATTTCCTGTAGTCGGTGCAAAATCGACTACTACCATCTGGCTTAGATGTTAACAGGCAGGAGAAGCCCAGGAGATATACTAGGTTCTGCAAGGTGATGACAGAGCAGATAGTCTACCTCTTTTTTCATCAAGTCTCTTTTAATGGGTGAAATGCGATAGGCTGGTTGTCTTATAGGCTTGATGTCATTAGATATTAATGTTATGTCATGTTGGATAGTATTACAAACTCCTGGAAGGTCACCTGTGATTTCAGAAAAGTCTAGCAATAACTTTTTAAGATCAGACTGTTGTGAAGGTGTTAAGGAAAGAAACACCTCATCAAGGTTGGACATGATTTGGCTGTTTGAGGGGCGTCCTTTAGGTGACGAGAAGAGGAATTCGATGTCGGACTCTTCCTCGGGGGGCACAGGACCAGACTCCTTCCCTACCAGACATACAGGTACAGTGCGAGACAAGTCGTCCTCTGGTTCTCTGGAGTGGTAAGGTTTCATTAGATTAATATGAACTAGTTGGGAATCCTTACGACGGTCAGGAGTGTGGACCACATAATTTAATGGACTTAGTTTTTGAGCCACAACATAAGGTCCCATGAACTTACTGTGAAGAGCATTGCCTGGAGTGGGGAGAAAAGTAAAACCTTGTCTCCTGGTTTGAAACTTCTCATGACAGATTTGGGAAGAGAATTCTGTTGCATTTTAGTTTGAGATTTGAGGAAGTTTGATTTAGCAAAAGATCTGACTTCACTGATTTTATTCTTAAGGTTACTGATGTAGTCAGACACACTGGGGCTTGAAGGAGTATTTTGAGTAAACCATTGATCCTTTAATATTTTGAGAGGCCCCCTGATCTGTCTACCATAGAGTAATTCAAAAGGGAGTAACCTAAAGAATCTTGAGGAGATTCTCTTAAAGCGAAGAGAAGGAAAGAAATACTTTCATCCCAGTCTCCTTGATGCTCCAAGCAATACTTCTTCATCATGGATTTTAATGTTTGGTGAAACCGCTCCAGACAGCCTTGGGATTGGGGTGGTAAGCCGAGGAGGTAACATGGTCGATGTTTAGCTCATTCACTATCTGTTGGAAAAAATGGCTAGTGAAATTGCTACCCTTGTCAGACTGAATTTGTTTTGGAATTCCTACCGAGGTGAAAAAATGTATTAGATGTTTTACAATGGTCTTTGATGTGATGTTCTTAAGAGGGAATGCTTCAGGGTACCTGGTAGTGGGATCCATGAGGGTTAACAAATACTGATTCCCTCGTTTGGTTTTGGGTAAGGGCCCTACGCAGTCTAGAATGATCTTTTCGAAGGGCTCCGTCTGAACTGGAATAGGCGTCAGAGGAGCTGGCACAAGGCGTTCGTTAGGCTTACCCACAATTTGACATATGTGACATGTTTTTACATAGTGTGACACATCCTTTTCATTCCTGGCCAAAAAAATGTTGAAGAGCCTTCTTGTAGGTTTTTTGGATGCCTAGATGACCTGACAATCCATCATGAGCTAGTTCTATAATGGCTGGTCTTACAGACAAGGGATGACAACTTGATGTGTTTCTGACCAGGTGTCTAGTTGTTTCAGTTCAGGAGGTCTGTAGGCACGCATCAGGACTCCTTCCTGATAATAAAAACAAGGCAATTTAGACATATCCTTTGTCTCACTGGCAACATGTCTGATCTTAGCCAAAGTGAGATCCTGTTCCTGAGCATTAATCAAATTCTCCTTTGAAATGATGTTATTGTACAAGTTGTCAGTAGAGGCAATCATTGGTGGAGGAGGTGGTGAAAGGGCAGGGGACTTGGACTGAGACCTGGTGACTGCACACACTGGGAAGAAGTGAGGGGATGTTTCGTCCAGGGTCTTAGTGGGACTTTCTGTTAAGGGAGAATCAAGAACAATTAAGTTTGGAACAGCCAAGTTACCCGCAAGATCATTACCCAGTACAAGATGTACCCCGGTACTGGCAGTTCACCAGGTTTAATGGCTACCTCAACCTCTCCTGAAATGAACGGGCACTGTAAGCTAATATTAGCCAAGGATAGGAGAGCTGTGATTCGAGACCTGTAAGGATCACCTTCTCCCAGTGAAAGCCTGTTTGATGTTAGGGATGACATCTTCCCTTAAGATGGATTGGGCAGCACCTGTATCACGCAGAACCTTGATATTTATTGCCTTGTCTTTACCATCAGTCAGGGACACTTTACCTTGATACATGTACGAGTCATAAAGTTCTAGAGGAGAGTTGACAGGGTTAGCTAGGGCCACTGGTTTCTTGTTCTCAAATGTGTTAGGTTTAGGGGCCACAAAAGAAAGTTGACGTTGAGAGGCCTTGCAATTTGGGTGTCTACATTTCTGGATCGTGTGACCTGGCTTCTTACAGTATGTACACCAGGGGGAATTATATGCATTTGGCGAGAATCCGGTTGGCTTACCACCCGCGCCCCAAAACCTTCCCCAAAGGAGGACCTAACATTAGATAGTGAACCACGACCTCTACTACCCAGGGATCCCATCAACAAAGCAAACGCATCAGCCACTTTAGCGGCAGACATAAGATCACTCTCTCCCGTTCTTCCACATGCCTCAGAATATTAAAGGGTAACTTGTTCTTCCATTCTTCCAGGACCATTAGATTGAGCAACTCCGAAAAGGTGGTAATGTTAAGGGCGGCTAACCATTTCTTAAATTGTCTTAGTTTCTCACTAGCAAATTCAACATAGGTGTGAGACTCTGGTTTCACATACTTTCGAAACTGTTGTCTGTATCCATCAGAAGTGATAGAGTAGGCGTCTAGAATGTTACCTTTGATCTCTTCATATTCTACCTCATCACTAAGGCCGTTGTATACCCTATAAGCTTTTCCTACTAGCTTAGGGACAAGGAGAGACACCCACTGATCCTTGGGCCATTTATTCCTATTAGCAATGCTCTCAAAAGCGCGAAATGACCCGTCAACATCAGATTCATCAAAAGGGGGAACTAGCGGAGCAGCTGTAGCAGGATTAAAGCTTGCTAACTTTTTCTTTATATCTATTTCTTCCCCTCTAAACTTAGCGTCATTTCGTAGGGCTAACTCCTGAATTTCTAACTCTTTCTCCTGCCTTCTAAGTTGTAACTGAAATTCTCTCTCTTTATCTTCTTTTTCTGCCTGTAGTTGCATTTGTTTTTCCTGCAGCCGGTATTCTAGTCTAAGCTTCTCAATTTCCCACTGACTTATCCTACTCTTATCCTGTTCTTCCTGGGGACTGTGTATTATAGTCCTCGTAGAGGCTGACATGGGAGTTAACTCTTCTATGGCATTTCCTAGCAACTGACCTTCTTGCACTAGATGTTCAACAACTACATTCTTAATGACCTCTTTAGTCATCTGAGACGTGATGGGAACATCAAAATGTTTAGCGATGGTCTTCCATTGGTCCTTTTTGATATTAGCACCTTTAAGTTGTTCCAGAGAAGGGTCGGCACAAAAATCTTCAACGTTAAACTGAGCGGAAGCCATATTAAATAGATGTTAAACCACAAAAAAAAAAAAAAATGATAAGCGAATTACTTAAGTGAGGAACTTGGCAGAGTGATAATAAAGGCAACCTTGAAATTACCTAGATTATACTTAAGTAAACACTTATGAGTACAATCACTAATGAGGGGTAAACTAGAGAGTTACGGCATTAAGAGGGATCCGGATTACTCTAGTTACGAGACTTGAGAGTGAGGAGCGAATTGTACTGAGACTTGTTATTGATAAGGAGGCGGATTAGTCTGAGAGACTAGTTAAAATGGCCGATTCTAACTAGCGAGAAAAATGATCCGCGAAGTGAGGGATTGAGGGTTCGCATGAACATATGATGATCCCAACACTTGGATAACACTTATTACACACCTGCCTATGTGCAAAAATAGAGATAAGTGCTATCGGTGAACACGCCTTTCTACCTGGTTTCCTGCTCTACCACTGCTATGCGATACCAATGAAAGTCACGAAGCACGTTTAACCCAAAAGGAGCCACTTGATCGCACAAAGGTAAATTTAAACCACACGCAGAGTATGTCACAGAAAAAAACACATCAACACATCAGTCACAACACCACAGAAACACAAAAATAATGTAATCACAGAAAAAAAGTCACTGGAAAAATGGAACACTGAACATGGGTTATAATGGTCCTGTCACGGTCGCCAATTGTTACGTTCACCGGTTAAACTGGTATGATTGGCATCGGGGAGCCGGTGAACAATAACAATAAAAAAAAAAAACTGCAGGTTCAACTGGTGAGGAAATGCAAAGGGGGCACTTTAAAAAGCTATTTTAATAACCCATAATGAAATTGACACACATATATAACATGAAACATGAAACACAGATATATAACATGAAACACAGGAAAATGACATACACATATACATGTACATATAACACAGTAATAAATACAACAATAAAGAACCCAACTTAATACCTAACAATAATCCTAATCCTATATGGAGGCAATGTGGAAAACACGGGATGAGGGGAAATGATACTTATGCGGTGTCGCAGTGGTGAAGTGCTGGGTGATGGTTGATCCCCACGGTAGACCCAAGAGGCGTTGTGTTCACTGGTTGAGGCTTGGACCTCAACTTGCTTTCCAGAAAGCCAAGAGCTGGCTTAACACTTCCGATTGAGTCGAATGGGGCCGCGTGAATCCAACTTCGGGACAGTAGCGGGGCTTCATGAAACGGTGACGTGGAGGGTTCATGAGACGATGGCGTGGAAGGTTCACGAGACGGTGACGTGGAAGGTGAGGCGGAGAGGTGGCGAACGAGGTAACAAGTGGTGGAGGTGATGGTAGTGGAGTATGTTACGGGCGGGCCGTAACATTTCCTCCCCCCTAAGACCTCCGTAATGGGCTCATGAAGGAGGTGAGACGGGAGATCTTGGTAAGGCGTCGGCGATGATGTTGTCCACCCCCTTGATATGGTGGACTTCCAAGTTGAAGGGTTGAGTTAACAAGACCCACCTAAGAATGCGATGGTTTTGGTTCTTCATGGCGTGAAGGAAGGCCAGAGGATTGTGATCGGTGAAGACCTTCGTAGTGAAGTATGTTACGGGCGGGCCATAACAGTACCTACTCACTGCTAGGTGAACAGGGGCTACACGTGAAAGGAGACACACCTAAATATCTCCACCCGGCCGGGGAATCGAACTCCGGTCCTCTGGCTTGTGAAGCCAGCGCTCTAACCACTGAGCTACCGGGTGTGTGTGTGTGTGTGTGTGTGTGTGTGTGTGTGTGTGTGTGTGTGTGTGTAATTCACTACGGTCATCTGCTGGTCACCCAGCCAGTCTTCCCCATTACGGAGCGAGGTCAGAGCTCATAGACCGATCTTCGGGTAGGACTGAGACCACAACACACTCCACACACCGGGAAAGCGAGGCCACAACCCCTCGAGTTACATCCCGTACCTATTTATTGCTAGGTGAACAGGGGCCACACATTAAGATTAGTGAAACATTTGCATTATTGGAGGGCATCCCAGAACGTAAATGTGAAGGGAGTGTACCTAATGTAATTCTACTCAAGTTTTGTGCGAAGGAAGAGAGTTGTCTTAGATGGCAGGCTGTGTCTGCCCCTGTGTGTTGTGAGACAAAGGGAAACGTTCAAGGAGACCCTAGCCTACGTAGATCCAGTGCCTCAGACCTCACTGCCAGTAGCCTAATTATCGTTTCGGCAGATGTCTACTGCCTTCTCCTTTTATGGGGATGCAGTGCGCACACACGCACACGCACTGAGAGACTGAGGTAGGACTGAGACCACACGTGTGTTGTGGTCTCAGTCTTACCCGAAGATCGGTCTATGAGCTCTGAGCTCGTTCCGTTATGGGAAAGGCTGGCTGGGTGACCAGCAGACGACCGTGGTGAATTACACACACACACACACACACACACACACACACACACACACACACACGCCCGGTAGCTCAGTGGTTAGAGCGCTGGCTTCACAAGCCAGAGGACCGGGGTTCGATTCCCCGGCTGGGTGGAGATATTTGGGTGTGTCTCCTTTCACCTAGCAGTGAGTAGGTACGGGATGTAAATCGAGGAGTTGTGACCTTGTTGTCCCGGTGTGTGGTGTGTGCCTGGTCTCAGGCCTATCCGAAGATCGGAAACAATGAGCTCTGAGCTCGTTCCGTAGGGTAACGTCTGGCTGTCTCGTTGCAGACTGCAGCAGATCAAACAGTGAATCACACACACACACACACACTAAAAAAAAAATATACGATAGATAAATAAAGAAAATGAAAAATATTTAAAATAGATTAAAGGATAAATGAAAAAATAAATAAAATATGTAAATAAAATAAATAAACAAAAAATATAGAAAATAAAAATAGAAAAAAAAAATTAAGAACAAAAATAGATAAATAAATAAAGGCAAGACGTGAACAGAACACCAAGTCACATTTATAACGAGAGACAAGAAGCAATTAATTGATTACAAGGAACTCTATATCAGAGAAGAGGAAAGAAAGGAACGCCACGAAAGACTGAGACGAAGACCACCTCCCAGAACCAGAAATTCAAACAGGAGAAGCATCGGCAATGATCCGGGAAGTGGGGCCAGGAATACCCAGCACCACAGCACCACATCAGCACTTCATTGTTCCACTACCCGGCTACGGTAGTGCCATACTGGGGTGAAGGCTGGCCAAGTAATGATTTTAAGACCGGAACTGTGGTTATAAGGAAAATAGTGGTTATAAGGATGAAAATAGTGGTGATGAGGAGAATGGTGGTTATAAGGACGAGAATAGTGGTTACAAGGACGAGAATAGTGGTGATAAGGAGAATGGTGGTTATAAGGACGAGAATAGTAGTGATAAGGAGAATATTAGTTAAAAGTAAGAGAATGGTAGTTATAAGAACGACAATAGTGGTGATAAGTACGAGAATGGTGGTTATAAAGACGAGATAGGGGGGGTGGGGTTATAAAGTAGGCTACATGGCCAGGGTCAGTATTCAGAAACGCTTTGCTCACTCACCACGACTATTCTTAAAGGTCACAGATGATTAGCGGAGGTTTCAAGAGCGTTTCTCCAGTTAATGATGTAGTAATCTTGTCACCCTGCCTCTAGAACCGTAAAAACACCCTTAAGGCGGCGTCACACTAGCACTTTTTCCGTCGTCTCAGGCGATTTCCGTCGTCTTTTTACTCTTCCGTCAACTCTTTCCGTCGTCTTGAGTCAGACGGAACGCATCGTTTTCATCTAGCGCCAATTTTTAGTCAAAATAAGAACTATGGTTTCTAATCAACACTTTTATCATAATTTTTTTTTTTTTTTGTTAAACGGAAGAATGCTATTATCATGGCATGAAATTTAAATGAGTTGGTGAATATAATGTTTGTATACATTTTTTTTTCCTTCAAGCCTAGCAATGAAAAGTTCCTCAGTTGTTTGTGTACATTTCCAGGGGAGTGCAAATGTGCGATGCTTTTGAATATTTCCAAAGCAACTTCCAAGTAGCTGGCCAAGATGAGCAGTGGACAAAACACACTGATGAATTTCTCATAGAGAGCATTAGAGGTCACCGTTGCCTTTGGGATCACAGAACAGCTGATTACATTATAAGGTGCAAAAAAGCCGCGGCTTGCTGGGGTGAATGAGGAGCCATGTTTGTTTACAATCGACAAGCGCGGCAAAGGCGGAAGCAAGCTTGTGTGTGACGGCCACCGTCTGCAAAAGTTGACAGTCGTCAGAAAATTGACGGAAAAAGAAGACGGAAAAGTGCTAGTGTGACGCCGCCTTTAGGAACTCGTATAAATTCAGATAAGGTCTTTTTAGATAGTGGAGGTAAGTGCAGAAGTGTTTAAGAATACCAGCCCAGGTTATGTTAGTGACCATAAAGATGCAAGATTCAAGCAATGTTTAGACTTTAGATGATCAGTTTTTTGACTGGCAATGATAACAACACGAGACTTGTTACACTATATGAATTACCCAATGTGAACTTAAAGAAAATTACACTAAAATGCTTATACAGTTCAACCAATTCTTCTGTCAGTGGTGTTTTGAAAGTATATAAACTGAAGTGACATCACGTACGGCAGGAAGCTTAAAGGGATACCATATCAGTCAGCTCGTTAATAGAAATGCTAAAGTTCACATTTATCCTTTTCATAATTTCCATTAGGTAATCGAAGCTTATATACTTTAGAATCAATTTTTATACTCGCTTACTAACCAACAGAGCTTAACAATTTAAAATCTTCATTCAGTAAGAAGCTAAGTACAAAACAAATATCTGTGTCCTGTATTGTACCCTTACCCTCTATCCCTGCCGCTAAAAAATAGGTTACCTTCAAGTAACGTGCAAACTATAGGGATGAGTTGGGTTACACTACTTAGATCAGGTTTCCACTACCAACATATCATGTTAGGGTAGATCACCCAAAGGAACGTAAAAACAAGAGTTAGGTTAGGTTACTTCACGTTAGGTTACTGAGGTAAGCTACGTGGGCTATGTTAACTATCCTTGCTCATCTCACTAAAACTAGGAATGCATCTCCTTGAGGGTGCCACAGCCAAAAATAGGCGAAGGAGTTCCTGGAAACATGGAAAGCTGCACATGTTGAAGGTTTCCCACACAGGGTTGCAACATTGTGGTTCCGTGGAGTGTTGCTTTGAGCATACTACCTTCCAAAATAGTCTTCCTTAATGGTACGTTTATTAATGGTTTACAAGTACAACTAGGGAGGTAAGGGTATGGTGCTAGGTATATAAATGCAAGTGGAAGGAAATTGTCCAGAATGGAATAGAAATTAATGATGCAGATAAGTTAACCCTACCACCCAAGAATAGTAGTAGTAGTAGTAGTAGTAGTAGTAGTAGTAGTAGTAGTAGTAGTAGTAGTAGTAGTAGCAGCAGCAGCAATAGTAATAGGAGGAGGAGGAGGAGCAGTATTGTTGTTAGTTATTGTTGTTGACATAATGATGTAATAGTAGTACTACTACTATTACTACTACTGCTATCTTTTTGGATGGTAGGGAGAACTTATCTTTATTACTATTTCTTGTTCCTCTCCTTCGTATTATCATTAATTTCATTATATTATCATTATCATTATTTATTATTATTATTATTATTATTATTATCATAATTACTATCATTATTAGTAGTAGTATTATCATAATCATTATCGTTATTGTTATCATCCTCAATCACCATCGTTATCATCATAGCCATCATCATTATCATCTATCACCAACACCGCCAAACATTTTCGCATCCTCCTAAAGATTCCCTCCACTCCTTTATCTCTTTCTCGGTAATATTTACATGAAGCATGGACGACCAGCTTGCACTCCTCCCTTCACTGCCTCACCTCCGCCTTAAAACACCCTCAGCAGAGAGTAGATGAGCTCCACAAGGAGCTACACACACGGCCCAACGATACGGAGCAGCGTGTTTCCCAAGGTGCAGGCCTGGGAACCCCAAGGTCTGGAGGGAATTAAAAAAAGAAAAAGGAAGATGAGGCTATGTAAAGCCAGACGAGCTCACGTAGTGCCAAACTTGCATATTCACTAAAGCAAATACATTATTCAACACTACCAACGTGTGTGTGTGTGTGTGTGTGTGTGTGTGTGTGTGTGTGTGTGTTGGACTGCTGTTGTATTTATACCTATATTTTTACTTCATCATTTGTTTATTTGATAATGTAACGGATATAATTTTACCACGTTTAAATTTGTCAATGTTAGTTTATAAACAATTGCAGTCAAAGTGTGTGTGTGTGTGTTTCACTGTTTGATCTGCTGCAGTCTCTGACGAGACAGCCAGACGTTACCCTACGGAACGAGCTCAGAGCTCATTATTTCCGATCTTCGGATAGACCTGAGACCAGGCACACACCACACACCGGGACAACAAGGTCACAACTCCTCGATTTACATCCCGTACCTACTCACTGCTAAGTGAACAGGGGCTACACGTGAAAGGAGACACCCAAATATCTCCACCCGGCCGGGGAATCGAACCCCGGTCCTCTGGCTTGTGAAGCCAGCGCTCTAACCACTGAGCTACCGGGCGTGTGTGTGTGTGTGTGTGTGTGTGTGTGTACACTCATTGCTCATAGTGGACGTGGGGTCACCTTTCCTTCCTCTTAGTATACAACCCACACCTCGCTGCGTTATTATAGACTCAAGGAGAGACGGTGTGATGAGCGTCCAGGGCGGAGAGAGTGGGAAGGCTATTACTGTTGTTGTTATCATTATTATTATTATTAGTAGTAGTAGTAGTAGTAGTAGTAGTAATAGTAATAGTAGTAGTAGTAGTAGTAGTAGTAGTAGTAGTAGTAGTAGTAATATTAGTAGCAGCTGCAGCAGTAGTAGTGGTGTGATAGTAGTGGTAGTAGTAGTGGTAGTGGTGGTGGTAGTGGTGGTGGTAGTAGTAGTGGTGGTGTGGTGGTGGTAGTGGTAGTGGTGGTGGTGGTAGTAGTAGTGGTAGTGGTAGTGGTAGTGGTGGTGGTGGTGGTGGTAGTAGTAGTAGTAGTAGTAGTAGTAGTAGTAGTAGTAGTAGTAGTAGTATACGAAAAAAAAAAATCCCAAGTTATGTTAATTTGAGGTGTCTGCGTACGGGATCGGGTGTTGATTGTAATAGCAAAGTTGAAGGAGGTTCATCTGTGCAAACAGCGGTCTTGATGGAGCATGATGGAATATCTACACGTATTTTGAAACGTGTTCTTTCATATGGACTACTTATCGTGCGTTTACACTGCACGATCTTTCCACGTTTCTGAATTCCAAAATTAACTGGAGGTTGAGGAGAACATCATGAATTCTATAAACTTTATTTAACTTTATTTATTAGCAATGACAAGCGGATCTGTCTAATTTCATTGGCTTTCATGTTATTCCCGTTTCCTTTACCACATGGCATTCAACAAAGCTTTCATTGCAATAAAGTTTACAAAGCAACAACTTCAGTGAATCCTATCTTCATCCAATCAGGAATATGTAGGCGGAGTTTTGACTTATATACGTTGTGCTTGATGTCAGTCTTTTCTACCACGTCAGTTACCCGGTAAACTTCTGCATCCTTTGTCTATTAATTTTGTGATAGCCACCTGAATATCTCTTCTGCTAATCTACTGTCTTATCACCCCCCACCCCACATCCCCCGGCTTTTGTTGTTCTACTCCGTGGCCACTTCTTTTCTCTTGTCGATTAATCTGTGAGAGCATTTTGTAATCTTGGTACTTGTTCTCATGTTTATATTCTTCTCTTCTCATTTATTCCTTCTACTTTCCTTTCTCCTCCTTCATTTCTTCCTTCTTGAATATTTGTCAAACATCTTTCTATCTTCTTTCGCGTTTCTTCTCTAGGTGAATGTAAAGTCGCGATATTTTTTCAAAGGCTACAGAAATTATTAGTCACGTTTCCATTAGTGTTTCCATTGATGACGCAGAATTCTTGATAACGGATCACTATTAGTTACACACACACACACACACACACACACACACACACACACACACACGGCCCGGTAGCTCAGTGGTTAGAGCGCTGGTTTCACAAGCCAGATGACCGGGGTTCGATTCCCCGGCCGGGTGGAGATATTTGGGTGTGTCTCCTTTCACGTGTAGCCCCTGTTCACCTAGCAGTGAGTAGGTACGGGATGTAAATCGAGGAGTTGTGACCTTGTTGTCCCGGTGTGTGGTGTGTGCCTGGTCTCAGGCCTATCCCAAGATCGGAAACAATGAGCTCTGAGCTCGTTCCGTAGGGTAACGTCTGGCTGTCTCGTCAGAGACTGCAGCAGATCAAACAGTGAATTACACACACACACACACACACTTGAAAACGCGAACAGCTTTCATTTGGTTGATGAAGACAGTTGAGATAAGATGCCAAAATGTTCTCGAATGTCCAAAAGGTAATTGTTTTAGGGCAGCAGATTAAAAAGGGCAACAGACGCATGCAGTTAGTGGGCTTTAGAATGCTTGGCCTTTGACAGTGAACGAAGCTACCAGAATCCCAAGCAGTACCTAACGGAACAGTGCCGCCCCTTCCAGCATAGGTAACGTGTGGACCTTCGTTAATGTGGATGCGTTGACTCGTATATGTACTGTACCTAAGATGACGCTGTAACACATGTATGAAAAAATAGTAGTTCGTACAATGAAAAAAGTAAAGAAAGAAAGAAAGACAGACAGACACAAAGACAGAAAAGAAATAACTAAAAATAAGTAAATACATAAGAAAACATGTCAAAATATTTTGTAAAATAAAGCAAGTTCCAAGAAACAGAAATGAAAGAAGAGAAAAATATCAAATAGAAAGAAAAGGAGAGAGATAGAGAGAAATTTACTGTGCCTCAAATGACACTAAAACACGCATGAAAAACAATACCAATATGAAAAAAATACTAAAAGTAAATGAATATATAAGAAAAAAACGGATAGAAAAATAAATTAAAAAAGTTCAAGTAAACAGAGACGAAAAGGAAAGAAAATCAAATAGAAGAGAGAGAGAGAGAGAGAGAGAGAGAGAGGGGGCTGGTGAGAAGAATACGAAAGGAAGGAGTAATGGAGAGGGAAGGAGGAGGAGAGAGCCTGGAGAAGATGGGGGAGTATGGGATGATGATGATAAGGAGGAGGAAGAGGAGGAGGAGGAGGAGGAGGAGGAAATGACTGGGGTAACCTTGAAGGAGAGACGAGAAGGAAGAGAAGGAGCGAAGAAGGATTCAGTTGGCTGCCAGATTCCTATCCTACAGGAGTGAAGGTGAGAAATTCCATCTCTCTCTCTCTCTCTCTCTCACACACACACACACACACACACACACACACACACACACACACACACACTCTCACACACTCACACATTCACACACTCACACTCACACTCACATATTCTTCACTTCTCCATCATACTATCATACTCTCTCTCTCTCTGATACAACTTTCTCCACTAAGCAGAAATAGCATGGGAGCAGAGCGTGCGTTGCTCCTGCTGTCGGCAGCGCTGGTGGGAGCTGCTACTGCTGCTCCTGTCCCCCTACCGGCTGTTTTCGGGACTACCAATGTAAGTACACACACACATCAGGTATATCTATTTTTCGGTGATATTTTTTTTAATATGCGTGCGTGTGTGTGTGTGTGTGTTTGTGTAATTCACTGTTTAATCCGCTGCAGTCTCTGACGAGACAGCCAGACGTTACCCTACGGAACGAGCTCAGAGCTCATTGTTTCCGATCTTCGGATAGGCCTGAGACCAGGCACACACCACACACCGGGACAACAAGGTCACAACTCCTCGATTTACATCCCGTACCTACTCACTGCTAGGTAAACAGGGGCTACACGTGAAAGGAGACACACCCAAATATCTCCACCCGGCCGGGGAATCGAACCCCGGTCCTCTGGCTTGTGAAGCCAGCGCTCTAACCACTGAGCTACCGAGTGTGTGTGTGTGTGTGTGTGTGTGCACATGTTTGCTATCTTTCTATTTCTGTCTCTGTGACCATGTGTCATTTATATCGGATTACCGAAGTAGTAGTAGTAGTAGTAGTAGTAGTAGTAGTAGTAGTAGATAGTACAGATAGTAGTAGTAGTAGAGTAGTAGTATAGATAGTACAGCTAGAAGTAATAGTAGTAGTAGTAGTAGTATAGATAGTACAGCTAGTAGTAGTAGTAGTAGTAGTAGTAGTAGTAGCAGTAGCAGTAGCAGTAGCAGTAGCAGTAGAAGTAGCAGGAGTAGTAGTAGTAGTATAAAACAAACAATAACAATAATATAGAAACTATCACTGAAGCATAATTGTTTCATTAGAAAATAATGAAACAGAATGAGAGAATGTAACACGCAAGAAGAGAAAGAGAAAGATTTGTTTGTAATTGCCGCATCATGCAGAGAGCTAACACCAAAGAGAAGAAAGGAGAGAGGAAGAGAAGAAAAAACATGGAAAGATAAGAAACGAGAATACTTTATAATGGATCGTGTTTACATTGTACTTTTACTTTCACATTTACTTTTTACTTAAATTATTTCATCTCAAAATCAAGATAATATGATCTGTTACAGTTATATGGACAGTTGAGCAGTGAAGGTGGTAGACAACTCTCAGGTTGAGCTAGGAATACTTTATTTCAATTACGTTTTGACTAAGGAAGACATGTGGTACAAACGAAAGACAAGACAAGAGTTCCTAAGCCAACCTGAGATTTGTCTACCACCTTCACTATAATATGATCTGATACGCATTCTTAGCTACAAAGAAGTATAAAATTTCCACAGTTACATATAAGAGACGAAACCTGGATTCACGAACACTACTTAACCATCCATCATTAGATCAAACTCGGAATCCACTCAGCTACAAACAGAAAATTCACAACTGAAAATGAAAAGCAAAACTTGCATTCATAAATACAACTAAAGAATCTATCAGTGTGAAAGTCCCAATCAAAAGGAATCAAATCAAGCAAAAAACTACGCCTTGTCTTATCACAGAAACCGTATAGCACAAAGGAAAGTTGGGATCCCTTCATAATGTTCCCTTAGTTGTTTGTGATGGTAATACTGTTTTTCGAAATCAACAGCAGCTAGTGAGCGTAGCCAGATCACCCTTTCTGACACTGGTAAACTCTTCAACCTCCTGTCTACCTCTGTGTTTTCCCTTATACCTCCATTCATTAAGGATTACCACCTCAATGGACACTTTTCTACTTTTTTGTAGACCTTGCCCACATCTCGATTACATGAAAAACATAGAAAAAGAAACAATAACAGTGAGACATACTTAATTCTTTTGACTGCTAAGTGGAACATCTTTACTCGGTGACATCTTTACTTGTCTGTCCTACAGCCACTTCCAATCTTTAAAACTGGGTACAAACACCAAAAGCTAGCCCTTTTCATTCCCTTCCTTCTTGTAGACGCATTGCCGTATACTGCTGATTGCTTCATATCACAGTAAAACAGTATGACTCAGTTTTCACACTTTTCTAAGCTATGAATGACCATATCTTATTCTCTGCAGTGGGAATACATTAGTTAGGATATGGATATTACGTTTTTCTCTAAGGAAGACAAGTGGCTGATGTAAAGGAACACAATAATATAGTAACACTGGTTTACAATGAGTTTGTGACACCTTTCAGACACAGTTAACTATATCTCTTTCTATCTATATATACAGTTGTGTATCTATCTAACTGTCTGCTTTTCAATCTACTTGCCTGTCGTTCTATTCATCAATCTATCTACCTACCTACCTACCTACTTAACCTAACCTACTGTTAGATTACCAATGAATCAACCAACTATAGCCAATCTAGCTTGTCGGTGTTGTTTACGAATGCATCTCAATTTCATCCCCTTCTTTCAGGAACTAGTGAAGACCAACATTATCCCCTTGAGAGAGACACTGTTCCGCCTCGACTCGGTCCTCAGGCGACCCAACGACTACAATGAAGTGATAGAAGAGTCTGGGGAGGAGGACGACCAGCTCTCCAGGTATAAGGCCGAGGATCACTTAGCATTACGAGGGCTAGCCAAACACCAGCAGACCTTTGAGAAGATTAAGAGGGAGAGAAACACGGAGAGAGAAAGAGCAAACTTGAGAGGAAGGGTGGTCGGATAGGACAGGAGAGAAAGAAGAGATTAAAAAAAAAGCACGTGGAGGATAAATGAAAGAAAGACGAAGCTAGAGGAAGAAGAGGAGAAGGTGGAGATAAAAGAAAGAGAAGAAAAGTAAGGAGCAGAAAATGAAACGATACAAGAGACGATAGTAAACAATGATCAGAGCGTAGAAAGGTATAAGGAGAGAGAACAAGAGAGAAGGGACAAACGAAAGGAGAAGGAGAAGAAGGAATAAGAATATTGATACGTAGGAAAGAAAGAGAATAATAAGAAACGGATAAAGAACGGATGAAAGGGAGTATGAGGAAAATGGAGCAGAAAGAAGAAATGTAAGAAACAAGAAAAAATATAACAAAAAACCCAATAGTGGTGGGAGGAGACAGGATAATGTAAGTCACGTGATTTCAGGAGAGAGAGAGAGAGAGAGAGAGAGAGAGAGAGAGAGAGAGAGAGAGAGAGAGAGAAAGTGATAAATACAGAAGATATTGAGGACAAAACCACGATATGTAGGAGGCGGGAAATCCTAAATAAGATATAACGAAGATAATTTGGTGGGAGGAGGAAAAGGAGAAAGAGGAGGAGGAGGAGGAGGAGGAGGAGGAGGAGATTATAAGGCAGAATCCGAGAGAACACAGCTGTCACGTGTACAATATAAGACAAGAGGAGAGGAAGGAAGAGAATGTTATCAAACCAGGATGCAGAAAATAAGAAATAGTCAGTCATGTAAAAAAATGTAAAAAAAATAGAGAAACTACTGAACACGATGAGAAAGAAGCAGAAAAGAAGGAGAGGAAGAGAAGAAGTAGAAAGAGAAGCAGGAGGAGATGGAGGAAAAGGAGGAGGAGGAGGAGGAGGAGGAGGAGGAGGAGGAGGAGGAGGAGAAGTTGAAGAAGAGAAAAAATAATAATGTAATTTCTTTTTCCCAGGGTTCTTTATGAGCTGCAAAACAACCCTCCAGATGGCAGCACTGGACAAATAACTGATATCTTGACTAGTCTTGCAAGCGAGGTGAGTCTCTCTCTCTCTCTCTCTCTCTCTCTCTCTCTCTCTCTCTCTCTCTCTCTCTCTCTCTCTCTCTCTACTACTACTACTACTACTACTGCTGCTGCTGCTACTACTACTGCTAATAATAATGATAATAATAATAATGATAACTGATAATAAAAATGATAATAATGATAATAATAATAATAATGATAATAATAATAAGAAGAATAACAATAATATCAATGGTAAAAATCATTTCAGGACTCACTCTTGAAGCGTCTTCCTCGTGAAGCCAAACGGGGAAGAGGACAAAGCAGAGAGGTGAGAGAGAGAGAGAGAGAGAGAGAGAGAGAGAGAGAGAGAGAGAGAGAGAGAGAGAGAGAGAGAGAGAGACTCCACAACATAATCATTCCATATCGACGCCTTTCAACATTCCTGGCGTATCCTTTCCTGCGCTGTAACAATCCATCACCTTTTCCAGCATCTAGGCTGAGAGAGAGAGAGAGAGAGAGAGAGAGAGAGAGAGAGAGAGAGAGAGAGAGAGAGAGAGAGAGAGAGAGAGAGAGAGAGCATCCCGTAGAGTTGTCTAAGACTGCGTCACATTTGCATTCCCTCACAATCACTCTCCTTTCTTCCATACACAACAACTGCACTTAGCACTTTCTTCACCTAGTCCATCGTTTCCTTCATGGTTTCTCCTTTGCCTCGCTCCTCTCCATTCAGCCCTGTCATGTTTCCCGGCCATTCTTCCTTCCTCCACAGACATCCCTCTAATGTAGTGACGGAATACAAAAACTTCACCACTTCTTACGCTACCTTCGTCTTTATTTCGGTGTCTAAAGAGCTGCCATCCTCTCCTCTCAGCTTAAGGTTCCTTCCTGTCCCTTGCTGAGGTCTCTCGTGGTCAAACATTTATCTCGCCTTTTTTAATTTTTTAATTTTTTTATTTATACCATGTGGGCTTTTCACAGGAATTTATGGGCTAAAGGGGATACTTTTTAGGGTACCTCCTATCTTAAAGCCCACCCGCTAGGAAACCGTTGCCCTGAGTGTGTCTGTGAAGGAGGGATCACAAAGGTATCATCATCAAGTAATGAATAACGATGTTCCCGAGTTGCCATAACCAGATGAAAAGATGCAAGAATAATGGCATGTCTCTATGTCTGGGTGGGAGACTCGAAGTGGTGGATATAAGGCAAAATCTTCGAGGCACTACACGCTTCACATTGCAGTAGTAGACCCAACATAGAGAGAAAATGGAAATTACAACTTATTCATCTTCCTTCCAGTTGCAACATAGAAAAGTAGAAATAAAACCATACGTTCAAAACTTTACACTTCTCAGATCAAATGGAGAAGGAAAATGGAAATGACAAAGTTTTCTGTTTCTTTCAGCGGCGGCCTAAGAGCAAGGAGAGGAGATGCAGACGAAGAGGATCCAAGAGCAGAGAAAGAGGCAGGAGACCAAGCAGGGAGAGGAGACCTGGCCCACGAAGCAGGGAGAGGAGACCAAGACCAAGCAGGGAGAGATGTGAGGAGGAAACGACCACTACGTCCTCCACCACCACGACCACGACGACTCCAACGACTACCACGACACCTACCACCACCACTACCACCACCACCTCCACCACAACCACGACCCCAACTACTACTACTACTACTACTACTACTCCAACCACCACCACGACCCCCACTCCGTCTACAACCACCGCCGCCTCCACGACTACCACCACCACTCCAGCCCCCTCTTCCTCTTCCTCTTCCACCACCAGCACCACCACCACTTCCCCTACTACAACTACTACTACAACTACCACCACCCCAGCCACTACAACTTCAAGTACTACTACCACAGCTTCTAGTTAAGCTGTAAAATTGCGATGATTCAATAACAATAATAATAACAAGAACAACAACTACTACTACTACTATTACTACTACTGCTACCACTACTACTACTACTACAACAAACAGACATGCTTCTGCAGTATTTTAATATTAACAACAACAACAACAACAACAACAACAACAAACTGACTTCCAGCCGGTAACGGGTTTTGATCATCAATATACACTAAAAAAAAAAAAAAAGGAGAGAGAGAGAGAGAGAGAGAGAGAGAGAGAGAGAGAGAGAGAGAGAGAGAGAGAGAACGAGAGAGAACGAGAGAGAGAGAGAAAGCAAGTACACCAGCTCCTTTTTACTTAATATACATGTAGATAAAGTATCAACAACTAACAACAACCTGAAGACCTGAAAGTGTGTGTGTGTGTGTGTGTGTGTGTGTGTGTGTGTGTGTGTGTGTGTGTGTGTGTGTGTGTGTGTGTGTGTGTGTGTGTGTGTGTGTGTGGAGGCGACAATAGTGAGTACGTAACAGAAGACTTAACACCAAAAGATAATCCCACACTCTGCTAACTAAAATCCCACACAACTCCTTACGAATTCAGCAACTTGACTCAGCCTGACTCAGCTTATCTGTGTCTGAGAGTGTGTTTATGTGTCTATGTTTACAACAAGGCGCTCTGCGCTCCTATTCAGATTTATTCTATTTTATTTTTTCCTCCATCGTTTGTTCCTTGAGTGTGAAGGTCGGGTGAGTCAAGTATTTAAAGTTAAAATGCATATTGTGTTACTTCACTGCTTTTGGCTGGGCACTGATCCATCTATCGTGAAGTGGTAACCTTATATATGTCTGTATCTATCTGTCTATTCATCTATGCCTGTCTGTATATATATATATATATATATATATATATATATATATATATATATATATATATATATATATATATATATATATATATATATATATATATATATATATATATATATATATATATATATATATATATATATATATATATATATATATATATATATATATATATGTTTATCTATCTATGACTGTCCGTTTATTGATCTATCTGTCTGTCTGCTGTTTATCTATCTATCTGCCTGCTGATCTATCTATCTGTCTGTCTGTTTATTTATCTATCTCTGTTTATCCATCTGTCTGTGTTTATTTATCTCTATTTATCTTTCTGTCTGTCTATCTATTCATCTGTCTGTTTATCTATTAATCTGTCTGCCTGTTTATCTATCTGTTTGTCTGCCTGTTTATCTATCTGTTTGTCTGCCTGTTTATCTATCTGTCTGTCTGCCTGTTTACCTATCTGTCTGTCTGCCTGTTTACCTATCTGTCTATCTACATGTCTGTCTGTCCGTTTATCTGCCAGCCTGTCTTTGTTTATCTATCTGTCTGTCTGTCTCTTTATCTGTCTGTCTGTCTGTCTGTCTGTTTATCTATCGATCTATCTATCTATCTATCTATGTCTATCTACCTACAGAATTCATCTCAAAGCAATGATGGACTTATGTACTAATAGAGTGACTATGTTCATGAATCAAAGAGTTATTATTACTTAAGAATCTATACAGAGGAACGGTGAGTACTAACAGAGGGCATATAAAAAAGATAATGAGCAGGAATCCAATCCATGACAATGTATCATTAAACAAGCACTTAACGAAGGGGCCAATGGGAAGAAACATTTGCTATCAGTAGAATAAACGCAATACACAAGATAGATGAGGATGTGAATATCCCTCATTGTAAAAGTCGAACCCGTGCCATTGTACAGGTACCCGTTAAGCAAGAATTGAACACCTAGGCCAAGGCAGAAACATTATTAGAAAGAAGAGAACAAGAACAACAAGAACAAGGACCAGAAGAAGAAGAAGAAAAAAAAAAAGAAAAAAAAAAAAAAAAAGAAAAAAAGAAAGAAAAGAAAAGAAGAAGAAGAAGAAGAAAAAAAAGAAGATGGAAGAAGGAAGAAAAAAGATGGAAGAAGGAAGAAATACAACAAGAAGAAGAACAAAAACAAGATGGAATAAAGAGACGATGGAAGACGGAAGAAAAAGAAGATGGGAGAAGCAAGAAGAAAATGAAGATGAAAAATGGAAGAAGATGGAAGGTGAACGAAAAAGATGGAAGATAGAAGGTGGAAGAAGGAATATAAAGAAGATGGAAGAAGAAAGAAGTAGAGGGAACAAGAAGATGGAAGATAGAAGAACAAGAACAAGAAGAACAACAAGAACAAGAACAACAAAAACAAGAAGAAGAAAAAGATGATGATGAAGATGAAGATGATGATGATGACACACACACACACACACACACACACACACACACACACACACACACACACACACACACACACACACACACACACGACATATATATGAAGTTATCTAGACCCATAATTAGAACCATTTACATCTGTCGTATATATTAAACAAATACTTTTACTGCAATCCCACCGAGAGAACAAATTACTGGACTGAATAAATACCTAGAGAGAAAGAGAGAAAACAAAAGGCTATAATAAGCATTTTTATGAGCATAATTAGAAAACAAGGCAAGAATTTCACAAGGAACCCATCATATCTACAATACATCACTTGCTACTGAAAAAAACGAATAAATGAATAAATAGGTAAATAATAAGTGAATGAATAAATAAAGGTTGAAAACAAGAACGGGTGCCTGACTGATAAGCTGATCCGATCACAACATCAGGGTCATATGCCGCCAGAATAGAAAACCCGAGTGAGAATCAGAGTGACCTTTCAATGTGGCAGCGGAAGTAGGGTGAAAAAAAGGGATCAGGAAGGAAATAAGACGGATATTTCATCGCTGGGAAGAAAGAAAGAGGCAGCGACCAGAAATTAAGGTGGCTCCTGCTGACCTTGAGGCGAACTATTTGAACTTGCTGCTGCTCGCCATGACAGAGCGAACACTGAGGAACACAAAAGATGACCAAACAGAAGCAAACACAGAACAGATGAATACAAAGGAAGACCAAACAGACAAACACACAGAACAGATGAATGGAAATGAAGACCAAACAGAGGCAAACACACAACAGATGAACATAAAGAAAGACCAAAAAGAGGCAAACAGAATAGATGAATATAAAGGACGACCAAACAGAAGCAAACAGAACAAATGAACATAATGAAAGACCAAACAAAAGTATAGAGAACGTAAATGAATACAAAGAAAGACCAAACAGATGCAAACACAGAATAGATGAACACAAAGGAAGGTCAAACAGATGCAAACACTGAATAGATGAACACAAAGGAAGGTCAAACAGAAGTAAACACAATAGATGAACACAAAGGAAGGTCAAACAGAAGCAAACAGAATAGATGAGCACAAAGGAAGGTCAAACAGAAGCAAACAGAACAGATGAACGTAATGGAAAACCAAACAAAAGCAGAGAACGTAAATGAACACAAAAGAAGAGTAAAGAGAAACAAAACATAAGTGAACACAAAGAAAGACCAAATATGAGCAAACAGAATACATGAATGCAAAGGAAGAGCAAACAAACAGAGAACGTAAATGAACACAAAGGAAACAAACAGATAGAGAAAACACAGAAGAAAACAAAAAAGACCAAACAAAGACAGACACAAAGGAGCACAACAGAAGAACTAAAAACAGCATATTCGTAAATAAAACACAGGCACCGAGAGAGAGAGAGAGAGAGAGAGAGAGAGAGAGAATGTGTATCTAATTCACCACGGTCGTCTGCTGGTCACCCAGCCAGCCTTTCCCATTACGGAGCGAGCTCAGAGCTCATATACCGATCTTCGGGTAGGACTGAGACCACATCACACTCCACACACCGGGAAAGCGAGGCCACAACCCCTCGAGTTACATCCCGTACTTATTTACTGCTAGGTGGACAGGGGCCACACATTACGAGTAAAAGGCTTGGCCATTTGCCTCGCCGCTTACCGGGACTCGAACCCGGCCCTCTCGATTGTGAGTCGAACGTGCTAACCACTACACTACGCGGTGTGTGTGTGTGTGTGTGTGTGGGCTATAAAGGCCAACGAAAGGAAAAGTACTCCAAGGAAAGTACTCTTAGGGCTAACTTGCGTAAATGTCAAATACCATCTTGAGGTCAGTTTTAAAGGACACTAGATCTTAATTATAAACTGATAACTGTGTATGTTTAAAGAGAGAGAGAGAGAGAGAGAGAGAGAGAGAGAGAGAGAGAGAGAGAGAGAGAGAGAGGCAGCGTGGGTAGCCAGTCTCGTGTGGGATGAAAGGAAAATGGGACACATAAAATTGTTTAAACGGAGGAAGTCAATTTCGTTTTCTTTCAACCTTCTCTCCTTTATCCTCCTCCCTCCTCCCTCCTTCCCTCCCTCTGTCTCTCCATATAGAAACTGACCTCTCGTTACCCCTCTTCCAACACACACACACACACACACACACACACACACACAGGTCTCAGACCTATCCCAAGATCGGAAATAATGAGCTCTGAGCTCGTTCCGTAGGGTAACGTCTGGCTGTCTCGTCAGAGACTGCAGCAGATCAAACAGTGAATTACAGGAAGACTCTCAATACAGTCATCATCCCGTATACAACACACGACCACCATGCAATGACACGGTGGCAACAGAAGAGTAGGTCGAGGGTGAAGGCGAGCAAGTAGAGCAAGCAGCAATACCTGGAAAAGAAAACGAGCACCAGGGAAAATCTGAAGTTAGTGAAAGGGAAGGCAGAGGAAATAATGAAGCATAGAAACCACATTCGGGCAGATTTTGTCGTTCTTTCTCTCGGTTGTTTGTTTTTTTTTTTTTTTTGGGGGGGGCAGAATGCTTTAGAATATTATTTTTCAAGGAAGTCTTCATGAATCTGCATCATCCACCCTTTAAGCAACTCGGAGACATTTTTGTTAAAGTTTTTGGTGCTTTATCACAAATTGTAAAGAAGTCATTAGGGTTCAAGGTAGGCCTCCCCATTGTAATTCAATAATGGTTCTGTATCATCAGTGGGTAAAAATACGTACGAGAACCCGACAAATCACCGGTGTGGCCTTGGGAAAACGATCCCTGTGAGAGCTAAGCATTCAGGTAAACGGACACTGGCCTAATAAACGAGTCTAATAAACGAGTATCATCCAGTAATGGGAGGACGGCAGGAGAGGTTACCCTGGCACGTCAAACACGACAGTCAGCACACTGCAAGGCTATGGTGACTTTCTCCCTTTGTGCAGGCAGTCCAGGGTCCGCTACATAGGGTCAGGCAACCAGGCAGTCAGGTGGCGGCAACTGCCCACGCCAGACACGCTCCCAGGTGAATAGACTCCCAGTGCGGAGCGAGGATATCTCTACTGAACACCGGCGCGTGGAGACAGACAGGTTGAGTGTACTGCATTGCTGTCTCTAAGGATTTACGCTCCGGTGAAGTGATTCCGCAGTGCATTTTGGAAATAAGGTAAATGGGAAGTGTAGCGTGACTGTGAGGATGTGGTGCAGTACAGTGTGAGTTACGAGATGCAAGGGATCTTTGGTGTGATTTTCAACGACAGGAGGAGTTTGTGATTCCTAGCTTAACCGCATTGAACCAGACTGGAGTAAGTGGTAGGAGTAAGTAAGTGCGTTCCTCTCAGCAGTAACAAGAGTGCTTCAGTATACACCAGCGTGTGTTGTGAGGCATTAACTGCGAGATTCAACAATAACAGAAATTTAATCTGATCCTAACGGGGAGAACTTAACAAGATCTGAACCAGGGTGGAATAATTGGCAAGAGTATAAATAAGTGCGTTTCTCAGTGTAGTAA
Source organism: Portunus trituberculatus (assembly GCF_017591435.1). Lineage (NCBI taxonomy): Eukaryota > Metazoa > Arthropoda > Malacostraca > Decapoda > Portunidae > Portunus > Portunus trituberculatus. Next base: position 4,739,605 of record NC_059287.1, read on the forward strand.
CAAAAGTGCTTCAGTAAATTCCGTGGCGCGAGATTTTAGCTGCAGATTCAACAGCAGCAATAGTTTAATGTTTTACGGGAAGAATTTAGCGAGATTTGAATAAGATTGGAGTGAGGGAAATAAGTGTGGCTCTCTTAATAGTAATAGTGTTTCAGTAGCGTGCGTTATGAGTTTGGATGCGAGATTCAACAACAATAAATGTAATTCTAATGGGGAAAACTTAACGAGGGTGAAGCGAGGGTGGAGTATGTGTGGTTCTCTTATCAATAGTGCGTTATGGGAGTGTGAGAAAATGCTCAAGAAACGGAGCGGTATAACAGGGTGCTTAAGAGAAAGATCACCTTCATACCTCATGGAAATACACAAATCATACTGCATTATGTTGTTAGGACTCAGTGGTTGGTAACAGTGATGCGAGAATGTTTCAAGGTGTATGATATCAATGAAAAGAAACCTAGAAAAAAAGGAAGAAATGTGATGCGCTTGGAGTGAGGTGAACCGAAAAGCATGATAGTACTGGAGAGTAACCAGAACGTGACGTGAGTTTTATAGAGGTTACGAGAATAAGCTGGCGTGACATAACGTTCCCAAAAAAGAGAGGAGGAAATAATGATCATGGGTTTCCTATATGGTGAAAAAAAAGAAAAGATTTTTGAGCGAGAGAGAGAGAGAGAGAGAGAGAGAGAGAGAGAGAGAGAGAGAGAGAGAGAGAGAGAGAGAGAGAGAGAGAGAGAGAGAGAGAGAGAGAGAGAGAGAGAGAGAGAGAGAGAGAGAGAGAGAGAGAGAGAGAGAGAGAGAGAGAGAGAGAGAGAGAGAGAGAGAGAGAGAGAGAGAGAGAGAGAGAGAGAGAGAGAGAGAGAGAGAGAGAGAGAGAGAGAGAGAGAGAGAGAGAGAGAGAGAGAGAGAGAGAAAGAGAGAAAGAAAAGAAAGAGAAAAAAGAAACAGAAAGAGAAAGAGAAAGAGAGAGAGAGAGAGAGAGAGAGAGAGAGAGAGAGAGAGAGAGAGAGAGAGAGAGAGAACTAAATAACACTAGCTTCCATCACTGAGCCAACACACAAACAGTAAACCAAGTCACTAAGGCTGCTGTAGCTAACACTGAATAAATCATCTGAAGGCTGGACAGGATAGACAAAGCGGGCATGACGTTACATATGGAAAAGACAAAAGCTGCCTTATGAAGTAGAATTATTATGGTAATGTTCTGTCAGGTCCATAATCCGAAGGTTGGACGGAAAGGACATATATTGATTAAAGAGAGAGAGAGAGAGAGAGAGAGAGAGAGAGAGAGAGAGAGAGAGAGAGAGAGAGAGAGAGAGAGAGAGAGAGAGAGAGAGAGAGAAAATATTCGATGCTCCAGTCAATACTTCCGCCCTGGAGGGAGGAAACAATAGCAGGAGTGTCTGTACTGGGACAAGAGAACCGCGAAGGAACTTTAGTGAAATAACTAA
>NC_059287.1:4746052-4793552 GCF_017591435.1 Portunus trituberculatus
GTGTTGTGTTGCGTCACGAGTGTAGTCAGTAAGTGCCCTGTTGTACCTGCTGCCCCGGACTAGGCCATCTCATGCAATGCACCTTCACTAAACCCTCCCAGCCTCCCACCAGCTCCACCCAACCATACAGAAACGCCACCCAGACACCCACACACTCTCTCTACACTCACCCAGTCTCACTTCACCACACAGACACTCATCCTGCCTCACTCCATCCACCCAATCACACAGAAACTCAATCCAGCCTCACTTAACCATCACCCAACCTACCCAGCCTCATTCCATTCACCCTATCACTTAACCACCAAAACACTCATCCAATCTCACTCCACTCACCCAGCCATCCAGAAACTCCACCCCAAATACCCATCCAGACTTACTCCCCTCACCCAGCCACCCAGAAACACCCAGCCTCATCCCTCTACTCAATATCATATCCACTCATCTTAATCCAACCCCACCCATCCAGTCACCCAGACACAAAACACTCATCTAACCTTACCTCCTCTCACCTACCACAGACATACAGTTAACCTCACTTCACAACACTTCTACACGGTGACAGCCATTTAGACAGCCACACACACTCCCTGACAACCATCCAGCCACACAGACAAGTATTCAGCCTCATCCCCACCCATGTAACCTCATTCCAGCTTCCCCAGAGACTCACCCACCCTCACCTCTGCCCCAAATGTCCTTAAGAAACACGATTACACCCCCAAGAAACGGTACATTTATACTGGTGTCCTTAAAAGGGTAATAGGATATGTTGAAATAACGATTCATGTCCTAATGGCCAAGATTGGTTGATTGATATACGGTGTCACGCAAATGAGGTCATATGGCGGATATTATTTTCTTTTTAGTTGTTATATGAAAAAAAAAATGTTGGTAAAGGAATGAAATGGAGAAAAATTTGAAACGGAAAATGGAAATGTAAGATTTTATAGGATATTGAGGTCGTCTAGCGCGTGTGTGCGCGCGCACACACACACAAAAAAAAAAAAAAAAAAAAACAGGATACACACACACACACACACACACACACACACACACACACACACACATTACATTATCACACTCAAATGTCATATACACACACACACACACACACACACACACACACACACACCAGTACATTATCAACACTGAAATGTCACTCACACGTATTTTTTTTTTTTTATCTCCTCTCACTCTTTCTATCACATTTAACACGTTTTTTCTCCATTCTTACAGGGTCCTTCAGGATACAATGGCGGGGTGGCGGGGCACGGCGGCGGTCCTTCTGGTCCTGTCCCTCGCGAGTGTCCCGCCCGCACGCCCACGACCCAATCCCTCCTTCATCCTGCCCCACCAAGCCAGGGACATCATCACCACCACCCCCTCCCCGGTACGAAAGAGAGAGAGAGAGAGAGAGAGAGAGAGAGAGAGAGAGAGAGAGAGAGAGAGAGAGAGAGAGAGATTATAAGTATGAAGAAATAATGCGATAAAATGGAGAGAGAGAGAGAGAGAGAGAGAGAGAGAGAGAGAGAGAGAGAGAGAGAGAGAGAGAGAGAGATTGTAAGGATGAAGAAACATGATAAAATGGAGAGAGAGAGAGAGAGAGAGAGAGAGAGAGAGAGAGAGAGAGAGAGAGAGAGAGAGAGAGAGAGAGAGAGAGAGAGGTGAAGGAAATCAGGTTATTAAACACGGCAGAGCGGAGAAAATGAAAAAAAAAAAAACACGATAGACAAAACTGATTGTTAAAAGGAGAGAGAGAGAGAGAGAGAGAGAGAGAGAGAGAGAGAGAGAGATTAATGACAGGTTTACAAAGAAAAAGACACAAACACGTAAAGGACAGCAGAAGAATGGGACTGATGCTTGTTGACGGTGATAAGACAATATCAGGAAAGGTTCAAAGGAAGTTTTTACATTAGTCCCTGAAAGTCCCACTACAAGACAAGCCAGCGTCACCTTCCTCACTCATCTCGGGAGGAATGTGTGCGTGTCATGGGTGAGGGAAGGAGGGTTAAGCCAGTACCATCACGCTAGGAAACAAAGTCTGTATTTGGTCTCATCTCATTTCAGTAGCTTTCCGAGTCGTGGATGGGATTAAAAGGAGGGGTTAACGATGATGACAGACAGATGATAGATAGATAGATATAGATATAGGCTAGTACTGCAACACACTGGCAAACATCTTAATAGGGAAACATAAGGGGCTGTGCTGCCAGTATTTTATTTATTCCTCTCTCCTTTCTCCATCCACTTACTTACTTACTTACTTACTACATGTTTGTGGGATTCGAGGCAAACTTAAGATAAAATCAGTAGTACCACAACACACTGGCTAACATCTTAATAGGGAAACATAAGGGGGCTGGATTGCCAGTGTTTTATCTATTTCTCTCCTTTCTCCATTCTAGCTGTGACTTGAGTGTGTTAAAGGAAGGGCTAACAAAGATAATAAGTACAGTACCACAACACACTGGCTAACATCTTGACAGGAAAACATAAGCGGTTGTATGTCAATGTTTAACTATTCCTTTCTCCCTCCCTTGTACACTTTTATGTTAGTGGGACTCGTGGCTGGGTTAAACGAAGGCCAAAGAACATGTCATTACCTCAACACACTGGCTAACACTTTAACAGGGATACATAAGGGGCTGCATTTCAACCACGTCTCTATTGATTTCAACAGGTTATAGTGGTAGTTATACAGCAAATATATCTATTTATTAACGTATTCTTTAATAGTTAAGTATTTTTCGTTAAACATAAACAAATCAATAGAATTCGACGTATCATCTCTGTGGCCTTTGACAATATAGTCTTTACGAGAGAACAAAGCATTTATCTTCTTCCCAACCGATGACATCATGTGAGGCCCGATGACATACGTACGTGCGTCATGGCTTAAACAGTCTTCTTTTTAAGCTACACACGCTTTTACATTTTCTTCGGCATTCACACACACACACACATATATATATATATATATATATATATATATATATATATATATATATATATATATATATATATATATATATATATATATATATATATATATATATATGTGTGTGTGTGTGTGTGTGTGTGTGTGTGTGTGTGTGTGTGTGTGTGTGTGTGTGTGTGTGTTGGTTGGAAGATAAGATTGATATAATATAGAAAAGAAAGTTTATAAGAAGTTACTTTGTAGGAAATAGGATTGGTATGCCTGATTCAAGAGATTCTATTGAAGCAGCATCTGCACAAGACTGTATAACCTAAGCTAGGAAAGGAACACTGCTAAGATAGTGAAGTATGGCACTGCTTACTTTACTATTGCCAATCAACCGAGCCTCGGATGTAGACAGATACAAGGATACAGTCCCAACACAGTCATGAAATCTCTCCACAACAACTTCAGTACTCTCTCTCTCTCTCTCTCTCTCTCTGAAACATTACCTCCAAAAATGAAAAAGTTCCATTCCACGCCTCATTTGAGTAAGAATACGAATCTTCAAATGAACCTGCCTTAACAATTTCTTAACAAGCTCGTGGTGAAGACTCGAGTACATCAGTGATCAATAATTCCTCATATAGTGTTCCATAGCGAAAATAAGGGAAAGTTAGGGACGGAATATTTAGAGAGATGTGGTTTAGATCTACAAGTGAAGGGCAACATATCGGGTTTACTACATGCAGATACAGATGAAGATGTCAATGGCAGTTTTTGCTGGATTGGATTTGTATGGAATAGATTAGATTGGTATCTGACAGCCAGTGTAGAGATGGTTGGTTGGTGGTGGTGCTGTTAATGACGATGAGGATAATAATGATAATGAAGAATATCAAAAATACAGAAAAGAAAGGAGAAGAAAAAAGAGGGAAAACAAGAACAGGAAGAACAGAAGAAAACACGAACAAGAAAAAGAAGAAAATTATGATACTGGTGATGATGAAAATGAAAAGGAGGGGTAGGAGGAGGACGAGAACGAAGGCGAATAAGAGGAAGAGGAAGAGAACAAGGACGATGACGAGGAAGAGAAGGAGGAGGATGAGAAAGACAGAAGAAAAAACATAACAGCAACAACAATAACAGTGGAAAGTTTTGGAAGCGGAGAATGAGACTATGCAATTACAAGACAGACACACACACACCAGGCGGCACAACTCTGCACAAGTGGAGAAATGCCTCGTCATGATAGGAAAGACCTCTGGCAGGCTAGGCTATGAGAGGCGAGGCTAGGCTAGTCAAGGCGGTTTTACAAGTTTTTACTGGTTATTCTTTATTTTCAAACGCAGATTACTAAGGAAGTGTTCAAGAATGCTCCTCCTTTGGACTTCCCAGAGAGAGAGAGAGAAGCAGTCACGTAGTCAATCAGCATTTCCTTTATTCTTTTTTTTATCCGACTTTTGTGTATTCATTATATATATATATTTTTTTTTAACTTGAGTCGTAATTCTGGTGTTTTTATTGTGGCTTATTTCAATATAATATAAATTCATAACCACACAACTTTTTTAGCTGGATTGAAAACTATATATCTTTTTTTTTTACATTTTGAAAACACATTACAAACACGCTTTATACATCTTTTTTCTTTATTTTATTTAAGAGAATATTGATAGAAAAGACGCAGTAATGAAACAAACTGCAGTATATGAGAGAGAGAGAGAGAGAGAGAGAGAGAGAGAGAGAGAGAGAGAGAGAGAGATTCTTTGTATTTTTTAGGATGGTTGGTCGCTCAAGGACACAATAGCGCGCATGGACGACTTGTTGCAGCGACACAACGACTACAACGACGTGATGCTTGAGTCTGGAGAGGAGGACGACCAGCTCTCACGGTAAGGAGGAGGAGGAGGCGGAGGAGCAGCAGCAGCAGGAGGAGGAGGAGGAGCAGCAGCAACAGCAGTAGCACGAGGAGGAGGAGCAGGAGGAGGAGGAGGAGATAATATTATTTGGTATACATGAATATAAACAACAAATTGAACGAGAGAGAGAGAGAGAGAGAGAGAGAGAGAGAGAGAGAGAGAGAGAGAGAGAGAGAGATAGTAATTGAAAGAAAACAGTTAGCAAAACCTAGATAAAAAACAAGATACATTAAACAAATAGATAGATAAAACATGTATTAACACACACACACACACACACACACACACACACACAAGAAAATAATCAAATAAGGATACAGAGGAGCGAAGATGCGGTGAACATACCCCCCTCCCCTTCAGGCACACCCACCACCACCATCACGACCACCAATAACTTGACCCTTCCCTAAATTCCCTCAGTCATTATGAAAGACATATAGATACTTTGTCATGCTCCACCCACGCTAGTGTATAAAATAAAATAAATAAAAAATACACAGAAAAAGTAAAGAAATGAGTAATAAAGCCAGATGGGATAAAAAAAAAATGTTGGGAAATGGGATGGTGAAAAAAAAATATTTGTTTCTCGATTCTTTCCAGATTAAATAAAAAATTATGGGTCCTTTTCTTTTGCCGAAGGTGCATTCCGCTCTACCCCCATCCCCACAACACATATGCTCCATCCAAGAGCGAGTAAACTATAATGATTATGTACACTATGGTAATAAGTACACTATAATTACAGTAATAGGATAATGACACGCATGACACGTTTACAATTAGCACACACACACACACACACACACACACACACACACACACACACACACACCTGAAGATTGGTCAGTAGGAGTTCTAAGCACTTTCAGTAGAGCAACGACTGGCTGAGTGACCAGTATATGACCTAAGTGAATAGGTGAATCTACACACACACACACACACACACACACACACACTTATCCTTGTCTGCCCAAGTAGAGTCTCGCAACGTCACTCAGCCTCTCTCCATGTCAACAGTCACCACAGCACAAGGGTTTCATTGTCGTCTATCCACACATCAGTCCATTGACCTAAACATCGCGCTCACACCGCAATTACAGCAGCCTACCCTCCCCAATCTCTCTCTCTCTCTCTCTCTCTCTCTCTCTGGTATTGAAGTTCTAAGTTTTCTCTTTTATATTACTAGTACTAGGGCTATTTTTTTTCATACCAACAACACATACATTCCAAAACAATCTAACATATCTCTCTCTCTCTCTCTCTCTCTCTCTCTCTCTCTCTCTCTCTCTCTCTCTCTCTCTCTCTCAAAACTAGCGCAACCAAATGATTTAAGATACAAAACACTGATGCGGCTGTGAAATCCCTAGTAAATCCCGGTAACTTTCCGAACCCCAGGCTGTTGTACAAATTGCAACACGGAGACAGGGTACGCGAGGGCTGGTATGACAGAACCCTACCGCCGGAGCTTGACCCGGGACTGGATCCGCCTACCACCACCACGCGCCGCCACTCCCGCAGAAACAGGCGACAGGTGAGAAGTTTGGCCAGGTGGAAGTAATGAATGTAGCTAGTGTGGTGGATTTAGTGAATTTAGGCATTGTAAAGGAGGTATCATGCTCTAAATATACACACACAGTCTTATACCTACCTATTTTTTAGTGGTAAATCTAACTTATCCAAATCCTAATCTACCTATCTTGAAATAAAGTGTGTATAGCTTAATAAAGTGTACATAGCCCACATCTTAACGATAAACATCAATATAATAAAGAAAGTAGTGGGTAGAATTGCATATCTACTTTTTTTCTTACTGAATCTATAACCTCTATCAACTTTTTGTCTCCTTTGAATTCATGCCTAATCTAACTAACAAATTGTAAATAGCTCACACCTTAACGATATACATTATCATTGAAATCATTTGCACTTTTCAATTAACTTACTGTTCTAACCTTTCACTTAATAACCTGTCTTTAAGCATTTTCCTTTTGTATTCAACTTTTATTCTTTATCAGTTTACTTTACTCCTCGATCTGTAAAAGTCAGTCAGTGTCTTGGTAATGGTAACAAGTGAGGAGAGAATACTGCAGTATCAGTCTCTTCACTGGACTATCAATGCGCAAGACAAGACAAGCAAGCGAACTCCAGAATTGATAAAACCTGTGTTTATTGTTGATTTGAAAGACAGGTTTAAGGTTCAGAAATAAAAGTTATAATTACGTACTGATATTAAAAACAGGTTAATTTCTTGCAGACTAAAGTTGTCACGGGACTTTTGCATGGTGGTGAGAAAGTAGCTTGATATTGTGAAGATGAAAAGAAAGAGTATCCTGAGAGTAATTTTTTTGTTGCATGTGAATGATAAGCAGTAAGTTAACATTGGGTTGCAAAAATTGTCTTCATGATGCCATTGGAGGTAAGAAATGTGTAAGAATGGTTTGGGAATCCATTTCATTACTAACAAAGGCCATTGGTTGCATGTGAAAGGTAACTAGCCATCCAACCAGCATGCTTTACCCTTATAATGTGTTGTTCCAGCATGCCACAGGTTGGACCCATAATGTCACCAGCCAGCACTTTGTTGCCACATCCTCAACTTCGTGAATGTCACTCATCCACCTTTATTACCCTACGTCTTCTACTCATTTTACATTAATGTGGTTCATCAAAGGCAACCTCATAATGGCCTAAAGAGGTATACTACTCTTGTTCTTCCTGGTGTGTGTGTGTGTGTGTGTGTGTGTGTGTGTGTGTGTGTGTGTGCGCGCGCGCGCAGCTTTAAGTGTGCGCGAGGGTGCACGCACGCACACAACATATAAAAACAAGTTACTATCAATGTAAAAATATGAAACGTAAGAAGATGTAGTGTAATATAAAGATCAAGGTATCACTAATATAAGGATTAGCATGCACTTCTAGATAACTGATTAAACGATGATGCTCCCTAATCCATTAACTATCTCACACCAACCTGCATGAAATAATGTGCCCTGCCACTGCATGATTCACAAGCATCGCCTCCACTAACCTCTTGATTGGGCCTATTAATATGTGGCATTTACCTGCACTGTTTAGCACAGGCTCGCCGCCACCGCACTAAATGAGACCGCGACACAAGTCCTCATCCGTCAAGACAGAAAGGCCAAAAAGAGTATGAAGGTAAGTGTGTGGCACCTCAATCCACGTAAAGGTTGAACATCACTGGCTCTGATATTGTGTGTATGTAAATATTATTACAATAAATAGATGAATATAAATAGATAAATAAATTACATAAATAATACATTTGTTGCTTTTTGTCAAGTCCTGGTTACAGATACTTGTAGATTATTAAGAAAGACTAAATATGGAAAAAAGTTATTTCGACACCATAAGACTTCAGTCGTAACTTTTGCTAAATGTTCCCTTTATTGGATTTAAAAAACATAACGATTTAATAGGGTTATAAAAACATGTTTCCTTTTTTTTTAGTGATCTCTTTTCTTGAGATCAGTCTATGTACCTTCCATATGGCAACAATATCATGTTTGGAATAAAAAAAAAACGCAATAGTATACAATATAGATAGTTTATTGTGTTTTTCACTAAGTTCAAATGTTAATTACTGTAGTTAATTTCATTATCCTTCAAAGTGAGACATATGATTCTGTAACCATGTCAAGCATTTTAGTATTTGTAATGCGTTTAGATTAATAAACAATGAATGCCACACCCTGCAGAGGAGAGAGTCGCGTGGAGGAAGAGGCAGAAAGAAGCACCGAGGTAAGAGCTGGGAGAGACGCTGCAATGGTGGGAAATCAAGTCGTCAGTCAGGGAAGCACCGCAGCAAAGAGAAACACAAACATAAGAGCCGAGAGAAACACAAACGTCGCAGCAAGGAACGTTGTGTTACAGAAAACACTTCCACCATCACTTCCGCTACTTTTACCACCAGTACTGCTGCAATGTCCACCCAGATGCCACCTAAACCTTCTCCAACACCGCTCACCTCCACTACCACCCCTGTGGAAGGTGGTGGTGGTGGTGGTATTGATGCCTCTTAGTTATGAGGATGATGCTGAATTTTTACCATTCTAATGAACATCACACAAAGATCACATATCATTGCTTATATATGAATTCCAACGGCTTCATTGCTTCCTATGTATATTTAAGTAAATTATTTACAAAGAAAACCCTCTTTCATTAATCTTTATATGCAAAAAGTCTAGATGAAATTACGACAAACTTTTCTCTTTCATTCACAGTCTTTAAGAGTCAATCACTGTGCGCATTCTCAAATAAATGTTACAATTTGTACAATTTTCTACATGGTAGAGCTCTTCAAGGAATGGGCGATTTAATAATGTGGACTTAAACTTTCAGTATCTTCAACTCAAACCCTTATGTAAGTACTACTTCCCTCCCTGTTTACCAGGAAGGCTACTGTCATGTCTTCTTCGGAACAAGGATGTTGCCGTCCCAGCCCAGGATGCACCATATAGACTGACTACCCTCAATAGAAAAAAATAGTGTGAACTGTAGCACACACGGAACACATTAAGAAAAAGTAAAACGAAACTAAATATTCAAACTTATTCTGCAATGTAGTGTAAGAGTAAACGCGAGGTAATGTAGCAAATCGTTGACTCGTTAAACACTAAGCTGTAGTGTATGTATCAAACTGGATACCTAAATTTGCTCTTGTGTACAAAAGAAGTTCATTAAGACAACCACTATTCATTTACATAAATACACACCTTTTACTGTGGTAACTGGGCTTGCAAGCGGGAACCAACCAAACAACCAGGCAGCCAAACGACAGATACTGAAATAAAACAATCCTGACGGTTATTCCGCCTATCCCACTATCACATGACATTTTTGGATGTAAGTTGATATTCAATTGTATATATGAGATTATTCCTATAAATCGTATTCAGTGCTAACTCACCGAATCAATTCGCCAACAAGAAACATCAGGTAACCCTTCACCACTTTCTGAACTGTTCCCATACACTGACTCCACAGCACGACCAGCTCCCTGGGCCTAAGATTGACCAGGCGGCTGGTGATTGGTCAGTGAATATGACGTCACCGTGTCTAACGGATCACCATCGCCACGTACAGTATACCAATTACCATACAGAGGGTTCATATAAAGCAATCCATAAAATGAATACATCCACATATACCATACAGAATCAAGACACCCCTATATAAACATTTTTCCATACAAAATCACTGATCAATACATAAGTTTAGATTAACAAGTTATTCAGAACTGTAACTCGACACGTTCGAAACAGTACATAGTAGAAAAACATTGTAAAACATTAAATATACTTAGTATTTTACACTTGGGTTGTACAATACCTTCACCAACAACTTACCTAGAACATAATACCTATTTGCATCATTACCAATACCTATGCTTGAATCCAGTCACAAAGGAGAAACTGATCACACACACACACACACACACACACACTCATTCAGATCGGTCTATGAGCTCTGAGCTCGCTCCGTAATGGGGAAGACTGGCTGGGTGACCAGCAGACGACCGAGGTGAATTACCGAGATGAATTACTCTCTCTCTCTCTCTCTTTGGGGGAACAAGACCTCACTTTGGGTCTTATACAAATTATACACTATGTATATAATTTCGGAAGTGTGTTTTTGGAAAGGATAGCTAAACATGAATGCTTTATGAATTCTATTTTACCACAAATTGAGTGTTATCCTCCGAATAAAAAATATTTCCTGACCGAGTAACAATAGAAATATATAAAAAAAAACCCTAAAAAAATTATCACATGGCAGCACCGTGAAATAATGAGTTAGATCAATAAATCACTTCCGTGAACTGTTCCTGGTGGCATGGTTGTCCGTGTCACCAACGCTGTCACTGGCAGTGAACACTGCACAGCCACACAATCATCCATTAACCCACAAATACTCTTCCACCTTCAAATAACATGCACGAAGTACCTTCAGCTTATACCAAACTGATGGTAAATGAACTAAACACAAACTCAATTAAAACAGTAGTAACCCTCTATAATGATAATAGACAAAGTTTTCACTCATTCAATAAATGCCAAAATTCAAACTGGCTTTTCGTCCTTCCCATAAGCCCTCACCATTTATAAGACATATGTTTCTGTGGCAGAGTATGTCAATGAGTTCAGCAGCGAATAATACTGGTAGTTAATGAACGTCTTATTCTTTGTTCTCTAAATATACTGTCATCAAAAGGCAGCAATGACACTAAATGATTCTTAACCTTATACATAATATTGTTGCTATGGCTATATGTTATTTTACATTCTTATGTATAGAGAAGCAAAAATCAGGTCACAGCCTCAGCTACAGAGGTCACCAAAAGGGAGGAATATTATAAATAGAAGAAGGAAAAATTTTCTGCAACAGTTGCCCGTTCACCACATACAGCTGACTTTTTGACATCAGTTGACAGTCCTCGCCATCAGCTGACTCCCAAAGCCACGCGAGTGTTTTGTTACAGGGTCCCTCTCACACTCAGTAACATTCATATTGTTATGATATTCTTGTAAGGACATTCATGATGATATGCATTTTGTGGGAAAGCAGCTCAACAGTGTAATCCAAATGACAACACAAAGCCCCACTATCAATACAATTATATAATTACAAATACATAAACCAGCACAATTCACAGAGCAAAACAGTTTGACATCCCTTAGAATATCATGTTATCTAAAGGAACGTTAGTGCGGATACCGGGCAGTCGTCAGGAAGGGGGTGAGCTGATATGTATATTTAAAAAGTAGCACTGAACAACCACTGTATTGGTTCCTTACCTGTACATTTTCTTCACTAACGCAATAATAAATTTAACTAGTCACTTGCTTACTGTTTCCTGTAAGGCTCCGACTGCGTACATTACACAAAATAATGATGTCTTCAATGACGCGAGGCAATATTCGAGTACGCAGCGCGCCGGGGGTGTGGATACGGGGGAAGATGCTCGATAACCGACTCTGAGGGAGCAAAACCCGCTGCACAAAACTTCAACATTAATTTCTCGCAGTTAAAGCAAAACACAGTATATGTGTATAGAGTATTTTCGACTTAGAATTACTTGAACTATCGAAACCCAAAATATGTACCTGAACTCACGGGACACCTCGTATTTATGCAGAGTACTGTGGAGCCTTTACATATAAGCCGAACTACGCTAACAATGGATAACAGTGAAGATGATGGAAGGAGGAGCCCCTGGCTACTCTATGCCTGTCACCCTGCACCTCAACACTCTACATGCACTCCACTGTCCTGTCGCATTCCATTCCCTTGCTGGGCGGTGCATTAGGGTGGAGAGGCGCCATACCCGTGGTGGGTGAGGAGTGAAGCACATCCTAAAGCTGGTGCTACATGAGCCGTGTGATCCCGCCTATAATATGCTTTTGTTTCTTGCAAAAAAAAAAAAAAAATAAATAAATAAAATAAATAAATAAATAAATAAATAAAAATACTAAAACTAAAATCTTCAGAAATAGACTTTATGTGGTTCCTCCTCTTACATTCGCAAAATAATGTGTTCATTTATCTGAGTTAATGCAGTAAATTATAATTCAGTTTGTTAAATATGTTACATCCCCCTTCCCCAAATCTTTTTTTTTTTTTTAAACAACGGCAACACACATATACCGTCAACACTATGTACGCCACCTTCGCTTACGGTAATATCTTCGTAATGCATTACTGTTTCACCATAGTGATACACCCAAGGTTATATTGATGAAGACGCCGCGTGCATATCCCGCTGTACTCAAAAAGTGAAGCCCAAAACATTGCCCTCTCCCGTGAAAACAATGGAAAACTGCCGCTTTTCTTTTTTCATTACTAGAGGAAAACTAAGAAAGATGGTTTAACTTATGTAAACCACATTATAGTTTCCTAAATATGTCATGTAGACCTGTTATCAACGGTGTTAAGGCGAAATAGTTACAATATTGAAAGAAATACAGCAGGAAGTTTCCGGGAGAAATTATAACAAAAAGATTACTTTTTCTCGTTTATTGCATGGCAAGGAACAAATAGTGAAGTAAAATTTCAGTGACTGATGCTTTTCCAACGAACAGTGACATGAAATCACATATCATTCTAAATCAAACCTATAAAGAGAGAGAGAGAGAGAGAGAGAGAGAGAGAGAGAGAGAGAGAGAGAGAGAGAGAGAGAGAGAGAGAGAGATACATTTATTGTTGAATTAATAAATAATTACAACAAAGGAGGAGGATGGGCCTTGCCACCTACCCCCTGGGCAAAGACTTAAGGTTAAAGTATCAAAAAATATAACACTAAACAATATACATAACAAAAATACAAGTATTTCAATAAATAAGTACAGATATTGCACACCTTATTGCATAAACATCCTACAGTCTGGGAGCAAACTGAGGATATTCCCTGAGTATATCCCTAAGTGTGGCTGAGTCTAAGAAATAGTCAATGAGGCTATATAAGTCATGTTGACCTTGTGGCCTAAATTTAGCAATGAGAGGACATTCCATGATATAATGATGCAGAGTGTCCCCCCTTGGTGCAGCACACAGCACACAGCACACATCAGGAGAAGCACTGACTTCCCAAAAGTATTTATAGCCTAATCTGAGCCTCATTGCCACCCTGTCATGTGATGCAGTGTGTCTCCCGTAGGTGTAAGCACAGCTCTGGGAGACACGTGCATAGTGAAGACTAGTGCTACTGCCCCTATGGCAACAAAGCTCCGACTGATCACTAATGCTATTTTGTACAAAGTCCTTAATGCTACTCTTAACATAACCCAGAGTGTACTCAGTGCCAGGGTCCATTGTGTCATCTTGTACGGCACACTGAGCACGGTGGTCTGCTTTTTCATTTAGTGGGATACCCACATGAGAGGGTATCCAGATCAAATGGATCGTGGCACCAGCACCTTCTAGGGCGTGGATGAGATCAAGACACTTATTAACTAGATCAAAGTCCAAGGGGGAGGTGGATTGAAGGGCGTACAATGCAGCCTGACTGTCAATAAAGAAATATACATTCTTATGGAGAGGTATGATGTTGTAGGAGTGCGAGGATCATGATACAGGGGGGTCAAGTGATCCCTTTAGAGTCAGAGCCCGTGCATAGCATCTGACTAATTGTGCGAAAAGTAATTTCCTGTACCCTACACATAATACTCGGCAGGTACAGTTCAACTCTGAAGGCTTCAATCCGTGCAGTCCTGGGGCATCCCAAGATTATCCACATGGTTTCATTCTGAACAAGTTCCAGGGGACAGAGTTTGGTGACACTAAACTGTATTAAAACAGGGGCGGCATAATCAATAAGGGACCGTAAGACAGATATATAGAACATTCTTAGGACTGGAATGCCAGCCCCCAAGCCCATGTTGGCTAGCAGCCAAAGTAGTGCTAGCCGTGGCAGACAGAGGTCTCGAACATAGTGGACGGCTTGAAGAGACTTCCTGAAGCCTGTGCAATATTACCCGTTCCATCATCTTGCACAGACAGCTGGTGAGAGAAATAGGGCGAAAGGTGCCATTACCTTTGGGGATTGGGATGATGATGGCTGTTTTCCAAGACTGGGGAAGCTTGCCTGCAGTGAAAGACATATTAAATAAATTCACGATAGGGTTGTCTACCTTTACCTCCAGGAGAGTATTGAGGATATCATAAGTGATGCCATCCTTGCCAGGAGCTGTTGATTTGCCCAACTTGACTGACGAGAGGAGTTTGTCATGCGTGATAGGCACACAGGTGTCATCCAGCAGAGAAACACTGTGCCAAGGGAAAACAAAGTGTTGGAAAAAAAAACTGTTGTCTGGACTTGCCTCGCTGGTTGCCAGGCCCTGTTAAGAGGAAAGTAGCTGGTTGCCAGAAAAGTAAAAAGAAAAAACAAAAAATCTAAAAGGAGGGTCCAGTTAACGTAAGAGGTGTCTTGACACTCCTCTTTTGAAAGAGTTTAAGTCATAGGCAGGTGGAAATACAGACACAGGTAGAGAGTTCCAGAGTTTACCAGTGTAGGGAATGAAGGAGTGAAGATACTGGTTAACTCTTGCATTAGGAAGATGGACAGAATAGGGATGAGAAGAAGTAGAGAGTCTTGTGCAGCGAGGCCGCAGGAGGGGAAGGCATGCAGTTAGCAAGTTCAGAAGAGCAGACAGCATGAAAACAGCGGTAGAAGACAGATAAAGATGCAACATTGCGGCGGTGACTTAAAGAATCAAGACAGTCAGTTAGAGGAGAAGAGTTGATAAGACGAAAAGCTTTAGATTCCACCTTGTTTAGTAAAGCTGTGTGTGTGGATCCCCAGACATGAGAGCCATACTCCATACACGGGCGGATAAGGCCCTTGTACAGAGCAAGCAGCTGGGAGGAGAGAAAAATGGACGAAGACGCCATAGGACACCTAACTTCTTGGAAGCTGATTTAGCAAGAGTAGAGATGTGAAATTTCCAGTTTAGATTTTTAGTGAAGGATAGACCGAGTGTGTTTAATGTAGAGGAGAGGGAAGTTGAGTGTTATTGAAGAAGAGAGGATAGTTGTCTGGAAGGTTATGTCGAGTAGATAGTTGTAGAAATTGAGTTTTGAGGCATTGAACAAAACCAGGTTTTCTCTGCCCCAATCAGAAACAAGTGAAAGATCAGAAGTTAGGCGTCCTATAGCATCTCGCCTTGAGTCATTTAATTGTTGTTGGGTTGGGCGTCTGTTGAACGCTGTTGAATAATGCAGGTGGTATCATCAGCATAGGAGTGGATAGGGCATTGAGTCAGATTTAGGAGATCATTGATGAATAATAGAAAGAGAGTGGGTGATAGGACAGAACCCTGTGGAACACCACTGTTGATAGTTTTAGGGAAGAACAGTGACCGTCTACTACAGCAGCAATAGAACGATCGGAAAGGAAACTGGAGATGAAGGTACAGAGAGAAGGATAGAATCCGTAGGAGGGTAGTTTAGAAATTAAAGATTTGTGCCAGACTCTATCGAAGGCTTTCGATATGTCAAGGCCGACAGCAAAGGTTTCACCGAAGTCCCTAAAGAGGATGACCAAGATTCAGTTAGGAAAGTAAGAAGATCACCAGTAGATCTGCCTTTACGGAAACCATACTGGCAATCAGAGAGAAGGTTGTGAGCTGATAGATGCCTCATTATCTTCCTATTAAGGATAGACTCAAAGGCTTTAGAAAGGCAGGAAATCAAAGCTATAGGGCGGTAGTTAGAAGGATTGGAGTGGTCACCTTTTTTAGGGACAGGTTGAATGTGAGCAAACTTCCAGCAAGAAGGATAAATAGAAGTAGAGACACAGATGAAAGAGTTTGACCAGGCAGTGAGCGAGTTCGGAAGCACAGTTTTGAGAACAACAGGAGGGACTCCATCCGGACCGTAAGCCTTCCGAGAATCAAGGCCAGAGAGGGCCAGGAAAACGTCTTTATAAAGAATTTTAATTTTAGGGATGAAGTAGTCAGAGGGTGGAGGAGTAGGAGGAATATGCCCAGAATCATCCAAAGTTGAGTTGGTAGCAAAGGTTTGAGCGAAGAGTTCAGCTTTAGAAAAAGAAGAGACAGCTGTAGAGCCATCTGGATGAAGTAAAGGAGGGAAAGACGAAGAAGTAAAGTTGTTAGAGATATTATTGGCTAGATGCCAGAAATCTCGAGAGGAGTTAGAATTGGAAAGACTTTGACATTTTCTATTGATGAAAGAGTTTTTAGTAAGTTGGAGAATAGATTTGGCATGATTACGGGCAGAAATATATAGGGCATGAGTTTCAGCAGTTGGATGGCTACGGAACCGTTTGTGAGCCGCCTCTCTATCATTGACAGCACGAGAACAAGCAGAGTTAAACCAAGGCTTTTTAGCTTTAGGGTTAGAGAAAGTATGAGGAATGTATAGCTCCATGCCAGAGATAATCACCTCTGTTATGCGCTCGGCACAAAGAGAAGGATCTCTGACATGAAAACAATAATCATCCCAAGGAAATCAGAATAGTACTGCCTTAGTTCCTCCCACTTAGCAGAGTTAAAATGCCAGAAGCACCTCCGCTTAGGCGGGTCCTGAGGCTGCACTGGAGTGATAGAACAGGTAACGGAAATTAGATTGTGGTCGGAGGAGCCCAACGGAGAGGAAAGTTTAACAGAGTAAGCAGAAGGGTTGGAGGTTAGGAAAAGATCAAGAATGTTGGGCGTGTCTCCAAGGCGGTCAGGAATACGGGTAGGGAACTGCACTAGCTGCTCTAGGTCATGAAGGATAGCAAAGTTGAAGGTTTGTTCACCAGGTTGGTCAGTGAAAGAAGATGAAAGCCAAAGCTGGTGGTGAACATTGAAATCCCTAAAATGGAGATCTCAGCAAAGGAAAGTGAGATAAGATGTGCTCCACCTTGGAAGTCAAATAGTCAAAGAATTTTACATAGTCAGAGGAATTAGGTGAGAGGTATACAGCACAGATGAATTTAGTTAGAGAGTGACATTGAAGTCTTAGCCAGATGGTAGAAAATTCTGAAGATTCAAGATTGTGGGCACGAGAGCAAGTGGTGTCGTTACGCACGTATGCGCAACATCCAGCTTTGGATTGAAAATGAGGATAGAGCAAGTAGGAGGGAACAGAAAAGGGGCTGCTGTCAGTAGTCACAGACAACTGTGTTTCAGTTAGGAAGAGAAGATGAGGTTTAGTAGAGGAGAGGTGGTGTTCCACAGATTGAAAATTAGAACGAAGGCCACGAATGTTGCAGAAATTGATAGTGAAAGTATTAGATGAAGTGTCAAGACACCCAAGGTCGACAGCAGAGGGCAGTCCGACCTGGGGACATTTATGGTCCCCTCCCAGAGGGGGACTCCGAGGCAGGGCGTGGTAAAGCCATTATTAAATTTTGATTTGAAGAGAGTGTAAAAGTGTAAGGTGTTGTAGTGTAGTGTAGGAAGTAGTAGAAGTTGTCTTTAGAGGGCAGGCTGCAGCTGCTCAATTGTATAAATGAGACCACAAAGGGAACCGGGAAGAGAGGACACGGGGAATCACTCAGTCTGCAGCACTGCCTACATCCCCGTAAGTACCTCTCCTGGAGTATTCCACCGGGCGGCAGGTGACTACTGCCTACTCCTTGTCCAGGAAGGAGACCCAGTACTTCTTCCTTTCCTGCTGCTGCAGATCCGTGAGGTGTCGAGCCACGGTAACCATGGCTTCCCGTGACTCTGTCTGCTGGGTTGAGCTGCCAACATCTCTGGTAGGCAGTGAGCGTCTGTTGGCAGTTCAGAATCACAGGGTCGGTAGTGTAGCACTGTGTAGTGTTTTCTGCATTATACAAGTGTAGCTGTAACATTGTTTTGATATATGATAATTGTACAAGAAAATATACATGCAGAAGCATATAGAAAAACACGTTGTAAATTAAGTTCAGCATGGAAAATTTTTGCCTGCACCATTATCATCTCGCCCGACACAGGGACGTTATCAGCGCGCCGAAGCTTAAACCACTGTATGAGAGCACTGTCTAAATTACTGCTTTTACCCTCCTTAAGTGTTTTACGAACCTCCATGTTCTTCTTGCTCTCACACTCACTTTAAAACTTGAGAAGTTGATTCTTTTGCTTTTTTTATATCATAGACGGTTGATGAGCCAATGTTGTACTGTTGGCAATCTTTGTGCTGAGACACAAACTGCTTGCCTACTGTTAAGGTAATCATGACTGAAGCAAGGTTTTGAAACTGCGCGGCAACTCCGTTATCCCATGTCGCCTTTCACATATCTCCACACTCCTTTCACTCACCCCACCCAGCACAGAGGGTTCCTAGCCTAAAGTTCCTTGCTGTGTATGAGAGGGTTGGCCTAAAGCTGTCTCCGAATAATGTTCAGAGTTCTCTGGCTCACACTGCGCTTACGCCCTTCAGGCTTGTAAGGAAGTGGCGAAGCATCTCTTTCTCCCTCATGATAAATTTTGGTCTAGTGTTGAACAATTCTGAGATCTTTGCCAGTGCTCGCGGCAGTTTCTTGATTTGACTTATTCTCCCTCACTGAGGCACAAATGACTGAAATTTGGGCCTTACTAATTAGTTTTTGTAGGTTCCATAATAGGTAGTAACAGGGCACAATGGTAAGCTCATGCATCCACAAAAAGGGCCCGTGAGGGAGGGTGAAAGAAAATTCAAATGCAATCACACGAACCACAGACGAATGTTGACTAAGGAAACATATCATCTACTTTGACAACTAGAGCTGCAGAGTTCAGATAGCAACATACAGCAAATCCCGCTGTATGTTTATAAGTTAAGAAGGGATGAATGAAATTTGGTCAGCATGGAAGTTGTCCCTTTCGCACCTTCCGCTCTGACCAGCAGTGTATGTCTAAGTTTTTTGTACAACATTAATGAATAAAAAATCAGCAAATGAAAATTATCTCAACTATATCCATTTCTAAAGCAGTACACCAAAATTTAAGAGTTAATATCGACAACCTCATTTCAAACAGCCAAGCACCGCACCTTACCTACCAGCCCTGAATGATGAAAGGGCATAGTCATATTTATCATGTTCATTTATTTTTCCATAATTTCTTCTCAGACATGAGATCTAAGTGGTCACTGCCGATCCCTTTCTTCTGCCCCGGCTGGTGTGGAAATGTCCCTGAGACCATCAAGTACTTCCTCACTCACCATTATGCCTGCTCACCTTCCTGCTGGTGGCCTCCCTCCTATCATAACCAACTGCTGTCCTGCCTCACCTGTGCCCGGCTGAGGAAGACGTGCAAGCTGATGCCACACCTGTCATACTCCCGCAGAATTGTAAGTAGTAACACATCTTTGCAAAGGAAAAGGATAAATCTATAGAACAGCAACTCCTTACATATTCTTTTCTATTATCCCCCTTCCCCCCAACAAGCTTGGGGGCATGTGGGGAATCAGGGGTTTTGTGGGGGGCAGCCAAGAGGCAAGATATGGTGATCCTAAAAAATCTAAGGACAAAAACCTAACCTAATCGGGGGGGAGGGCTGTGCCCCCCCGGACCCCCCTACAACACTAACCTAACCCTAACATAAACCTAACCTAACGTAACCTAACCTAGGCGGGGGGGTCTGCACCCCTCCAGACCCCCCCGGCAACATAAACCTAACCTAACATAACCTAACCTTGCATCGCAGGAGCAATGATTTCCCAGTAATCAAATTCGCAACCTTTACAACTAATGTCACTGGTGGCCATGGCTCAACTGCGCACACAGATCTCTGTGCACCTGTCTGGCCAGCTGTGCCCTGCCTTCGAATACATATAGCAAATTCCCACTGGCGCAGCTTGTGGTGTTAAGAGGTGGTGGCACGTCATTGGACAAAAGAACTATAGACACAATAAGAATCCTATTCAGCAGTTACCCACAAACCCAGGATGTGAACAACAGACAGTCACTTCCTGTTACCCACAAACCCGAGATATATACAATAGACAATAGCAATGTTTATTATTTGGACTTAGACTCTTAAGTGATGTCTCTAATTTCAGTGAGGCAATGTGACATAACCGTGTGTGACCCCCAAACAAGACCACAAGGTACGTGTTCTCCATTAACTACTCGTCATTTTGTGTTATTATTGCACGGATTAGAGAGGGGGTCCTGTTTTAAAGATTTACGCTATTTTTTATTTCTTATATCTACTGTATTTTTTCTATTCCTTATATCTGCTGTACAATATAAATACTAAATGAATAGGAAGCTTTACTACTTATATGCAACTATTTTAGCTAATATTGCCATGAATTCAAGTTCTTGCTCTGCAAGTAGTTTTTTTTTGTCACTGCTATTACTTGCAGTTTTTTAGCTGCAGTTGCCTTTAAGCTGGCGAGCCCTGCCGAAGCTTGTGGACTCACCAGCACAGGATGCTGCAGGTCTGCAGCCTGTTGATCTGCTGCTGGTGGTTGCAGATCCCCAACCTGCTGGGCCACCATCGCTGGTTGAACAGTGACAATAGACAGCTCTTCCTCCACAGTGGGCCCTACAGTTATTACAACTGAACTGTCGCTCTGCAGGGGTAGTAGATCGCTTTCCTGACTGAAATGACAACCAAAATCATGCATTCACTATGAGGAAGTGATTAGAAAGCTCAAATTTCCCTAGCATTCTAGTTCCTTTAAAATTCTAGGTTGCTGCAGATAAGTTCTTATAGCTCCATATCAGGATGCATTTTTCACATATACATAGTTGGTAAAGATAGTCTAAGACTATGATTAGGAACATTCTACTTACGTTGGCTCATTTTGATTGGTGTCTATTTCGTCTTCAATCCCCGAAACACAGGAATTGTGCATTCCAATAATCTCGGCAATCACGAGAGCCGTCTTGGATAAATCTTTAGTTGCAAGGCCACTGCCTGGAATGACAAGATAGAATGTCTTGTTCTCATATTTCAAGATATCATTACAAAAAAAAAAAAAAAAAAAAGGTATTCAACTGGACTAGAACCATATCCTCAAAACAACAAGCATTTATAGCATTCCAGCAGTAGCTATGTCATCTCAAAGATAATATATGAAGGCTAAATCTGTGAGGCTAAGTTTAGTTCAAATATTTTTCTTTCACAAAAACATTGCCAGTGGTATTGTTTTTTTGTGACTGCCATATCAGTTGTTGTAAAGTGGTTAGTAGTTTGTGGTGGTTGTGTTTAAGGTTAAATTCAGTTGAATGGACAAGTTTCTGGTTCTGGGAAAAGCCTGAAATTGCATCATGCCACATACCAAAGTAAACGTAGTGCATATATTGCATCCTATAAATGTCTAGTTGACTGGATATTGGAGAGATAACTTAAATTCCTCTCAGGATGTTGGAAGCCGCCGCCATTACGGTCGTGACGTCACAAAGTACGTGGGTAGCACAGCAGACGACAGCAGTTGTGTATTATCCATAATTTACCACTGTTTTTATTAGCTATGGACACTCCAGATCCAAGCCACACTCAACAGGTACGTTATAGGTGTTTATTGAACACATTAAAAGTGTTAAACGGTTGTAACGTTAATGAAAAGGGAGTGAAATCATCAAATTAACAGGTTCACTTCTGCTATATGGAGTACCCCAAAACCTAAGCACCTTAATGGTTCCTTTCTTTGTAAGTTACATGACTACACAGAATATTTAAAATATACAAATGCTTGTTTCAGTATTAATTTTCTTGTTGTGTACAGAGTTAATTTTTTAAAGTTCTCTTCATCATCACTACTGGAAGTACTGTCTAATGGTACATAGTCTTTACTTTTATCATGATCTACTTCACTACTTTCTGATGTGGAAACAGAATCCTCAGATGTATTTTCAGTTTTCTTCATCTTGCCCACCATGTGACCATCTGTGTTGTTCATCACATCTGCCTTCACTGGTTGAACTTGCACCCCCTTAGGTCACAACTCCTCGATTTACATCCCGTACCTACTCACTGCTAGGTGAACAGGGGCTACACTTGAAAGGAGACACACCCAAATATCTCCACCCGGCCGGGGAATCGA
Organism: Portunus trituberculatus; assembly: GCF_017591435.1. Lineage (NCBI taxonomy): Eukaryota > Metazoa > Arthropoda > Malacostraca > Decapoda > Portunidae > Portunus > Portunus trituberculatus. Next base: position 4,768,385 of record NC_059287.1, read on the forward strand.
ACCCCGGTCATCTGGCTTGTGTAGCCAGCGCTCTAACCACTGAGCTACCGGGCCGTGTGTGTGTGTGTGTGTGTGTGTGTGTGTGTGTATTTACCTAGTTGTAGTTTTACAGGAAAAGAGCTTTATGCTCGTGTTGTCCCATCTCCATATCTACACTTGTCCAATTTTTCTTTAAAGCTATGCACACTCTTTGCTGACACCACTTCCTCACTCAAACTGTTCCAAGTCTCAACACATCTTTGCAGTATATTTTTTAACATCTCTCAGACTACTATGCAATCTTGTGCTTCTAATGTCATATTCTTCTCTCAGGATCAGTTTCTCATTATCTACTTGATCCATTCCGTTAATCAATTTATAAACTTGTATCAGATCCCCTCTCTCCCTTCTCAGTTCCAGGGTTAGTAGACCCATAGCCTTTAGTCTCTCCTCATATGTCATCCCTTCAAATTCTGGAACCATTCTTGTAGCCATATTTTGTAGTCTCTCTAACTTCCTTATGTGTTTCTTTTATGTTCGGAGCCCACACAACTCCTGCATATTCCAATCTGGGTCTTATTATAGTACTTATCAATTTCTTCATCATTTCTTTGTCCATGTAGTGAAATGCTAATCCAATATTCCTTAGCAAATTATATGTCTCTCTGAAAATTCTATCAATATGGCTTACTGGTTGATTGTTTTCTTCCATCGTCACTCCCAAGTCCTTTTCCTTTTTACTTTCTAGTTCTACTCCATCTCCCATCTTATAGATTCCCACTGGTCGTCTTTCACTCTTTCCCATTTCCATGACATGGCTTTTGTCCACATTGAATTCCATCTCCCATTTTTTACTCCATTTCCAGATCTTGTTTAAGTCTTCCTGCAGTATTTCACAATCCTCTTTTTGCTTTATAACTCTGCACAGTTTCGCATCGTCTGCAAACAGATTTATGTAGCTGTTCACTCCCTCTGGCATGTTGTTTATATATATGAGAAAAAGTATTGGCGCCAATACTGACCCTTGTGGCACTCCGCTTTCTACTGCTCTCCACTTGGACTTCATATCTTTAACTACCGTCCTTATTTCTCTCCCCTTCAAATAATATTCCATCCATCTCAATGTGTTTCCTTTTAAGCCACCCTTCTCTAACTTCCACAGTAATCTTTCATGTGGCACTTTATCAAACGCCTTTTTTTAAATCTAATAAATACAATCAATCCATCCTCTCTCTTGTACTCTATCAACTATTCTAGAGTAGAAACTCAATAAATTTGTTACACACGACCGACCTTTTCTAAAACCAAATTGGCTATTTGATAATAATTTGTTGTCTTCAAGAAACTCGATCCATTGTTTCTTTATTACTCTTTCACACATCTTGCATATTACACTAGTTAGTGATACCGGTCTGTAATTTAAAGGTTCTTCCTTCCTTCCTTCCTTCAGCTCTTTTCCATTCTACTGGTACTGCTCCATTTTCTATTGAGCATTTTATGATGTTGTATATAGGACTTGCTAGTTCTTCCCTACATTCTTTCAGTATTCTGCCTGAGACTTCATCCGTCCCATTGCCTTCTCTTCATCTAATTCCTTCATCAACTCTTTTATTTCAAGCTTGGTTACTTTAATCTCTTTCATATAGACAGTCTCTCTATTACCCTGTGGTCTTTCAAATTTGGATTCCTTAGTAAAGACCTGAAATTTACTATTTAACAGTTCTGCCATACTTTTGGGTCTTCCACCATCCCGTTCTCTCCTTTTAACCTTTCTATTGTTTCTTTTTGCCTTATTTTTCCATTTATGAATCTGTAGAACAATTTTGGTTGTTCCTTACATTTTTCGACAATGTCCTTTTCATAGTTCCTTCTTTCTTCCTTCCTTACCTTAGCATATTCATTTCTCGCTGCTTTGAAGTTTTCCTTATTTTCTGGATTTCTATTTCTCCTCCACCTTTTCCATGCTCCATCTCCTTTCTCCTTTGCCCAGCACTCCTTGCATTAAACCAATCTTTCTTTCCTTCTTTAGGTCTATATTTCAGGACATATTCCCTGACTCCTGTTTTGTATATTTCCAAAAATAAGTTATATTTCTCTTGCACCCTCTCTGAGTTTTCCATCTCCTCCCAGTTTACGTTTTTAAAATAGTTCTTGAGATTCTCAATATCAGCCTTTCTGTAATTTAATCGGTCTCCTTTGTATGATTCGTCTCTATCTTCCTTTCCTTCTTCTATATCCATTTCTAATATTACATGGTCACTCTTTCCCAATGGGCACTTATATCTACTGTAATATAATATTTGTATACCCCTTGTAAAAACCAGGTCCAATCTCGCCGGCTCATCGTTTCCTCTGAATTTTGTGTATTTACCTAATTGTATTTACCTAATTGTAACATACGGGAAAAGAGCTATGCTCGTGTTGTCCCGTCTCCATATCTACTAATGTCCAGCTTTTTCTTAAAATCATGAATATTCCTTGCGTTGACCACTTCCACGTCTAAACTATTCCATGCTTCCACCCTTCTATGAGGGAAGCTATATTTTTTCACATCTCTCCTATAAGTGGCCATTTTTAGTTTTTTCCCATGCCCTCTCGACATTCTTTCATTCCACATACACAGATCTTCCCTATCCATTTTTCCATGCCAATCATCACTCTGTATATTGCTATCAGGTCTCCCCTTTCTTCTGTTTTCCAGGGTCGGAAGTTGCATTCTGTTCAGTCTGTCTTCATAAGTCAAATCTCTTAAGTCAGGCACCATTTTTGTTGCAGCCCTCTGTACTTTCTCTAGTTTCCTTATGTGTTTCTTTAAGTTCGAGCCCACTGTATTGTTGCATATTCAAGCCTTGGTCTTATCATTGCAGTAATTATTTTCTTCATCATTTCTTCATCTAAATATACGAACGCCACTCTTATGTTCCTCAATAAGTTCAATACTTCTCCAATTATTTTGTTTATATGTCTCTCTGGCGATAGGTCATTGGTAATTGTCACCCCAAGGTCTTTTTCTTCATGACTGGTTTTATGTCTTCATTTCCTATCTTGTACATACTCCTGATTCTTCTTTCACTCTTGCCAAACTCTAATTTTCTTGCATTTTGTCGTGTTGAACTCCATTTGCCATGTACAGCTCCATTTCCATATTCTGTCCAAGTCTTCCTGGAGTAGTTCGCAATCTTTGTCACATCTCACTTTTCTTAACAATTTTGCATCGTCTGCAAATAGGCTCACATAACTGGACACCCCATCCACCATGTCATTTATGTAGACCGCAAACATTACTGGTGCCAACACTGATCCCTGTGGAACTCCACTCTCCACCAAGCCCCATTCTGATGGTCTGTCCTTAATTATTGTTCTCATTTCTCTTCCTACCAAAAGTCTTCCATCCATTTTAGTAAACTGCCATGCACTCCTCCTACCATTTCAAGTTTCCAGATCAGTCTCCGGTGTGGTACCTTATCAAAGGCCTTTTTTAAATCCAGATATATTCCATCAGCCCAACCATCTCTTTCCTGTATTACATCTATCACCCTCGAATAGTAACATATCAGGTTTGTCGTGCATGAACGCCCTTTTCTAAAACCAAATTGACACTCACAAAGTATGTCATTTTTCTCCAAGAAGTCTGTCCATCTATTCTTCACCACCCTCTCACACATCTTAGCTACCACACTTGTAAGTGACACTGGTCTATAGTTCAATGGGTCTCTCTTGTTACCTGATTTATAGATTGGGACAATGTTAGCTCTTTTCCAGTCTTGGGGCACTACACCTTCCCTTAATGAGGCATCAATTACTTCACAAACTTTTTCTGCCAGTTGCTCCCTGCATTCTCTTAAAATCCATCCTGATACCCCATCAGGTCCCACAGCTTTTCTCACTTCTAAACTCCCCATCATATTCTTGATCTCCTCCACAGTTACTTGAAACTCCTTCATAATCCCTTTCTGTTCCATTACCAGTGGTTTGTCAAAAGCAGTCTCCTTTGTGAATACCTTCCGAAAGCATCCATTCATAGCCTCTGCCATTTCCTGGGATCCTCACTGCATACTCCATTTACTTCTAAACTTTCAATACTTTCTCTATTTTTGATGTTGTTGTTCACATGTCTGTAAAAAGCCTTGGTTGGTCTTTACATTTATCAATTATATCCTTTTCTTGTTTCTTTCTTTCTTCTCTTCTAATCAACACATATTCATTTCTTGCTCTTTTGTAACTTTCCCACTGCTTAATCCGTCTTTTCCTTCTCCACCTCTTCCATGCATCCTCTTTTCTTGTTCTAGCCTTTTCACATCTATCGTTAAACCAGTCCTGCTTTCCAACTTCTATGTTGTCTTATTGGTACAAATTTTTCTCACCTTCTTTGTATATTTTTATAAATTCCTTCCACTTTTCATTTGCTCCCTTAGCACTCTTGAATTTCATCCAATTTGTCTCTTGAAAGAATTTCTTTAGGTTTCCAAAATCTGTCTTGGCATAATTCCATCTTCCCACTTTATATTCTTCATTTCTTCTAGATTTCTCTTCATCTATCACCTTGAACTCCAAAACTGCATGATCACTCTTTGCTAAAGGGCACTCCACCCTCATCTCCTCAATGACCATTGGCTCTGTACTAAAGACCAAGTCCAGTCTTGACATTTTCCATTGCCAGTGTCAATAGTGTATTTCCCCATGTTGTCTCTGATCCTTCCATTGACCAGTCCTCCCAACACACCTCTTTACAATTAAAATCTCCCATCATTATAGTTCGTTCACAGCCACCCAACATTTCTTCCAGACATGTTCCTGTATCACTTATCATTTCTTCATATTCCTGTACTGACCATGCATTTGTCTTAGGTGGTACGTACACCACATGTAGTGCCTCTTTTTTCCTTCATTAGTTTCTGCTCTGATCTTTAGCACTTCTGCCTTTCCCATACCTTCTTTCACTTGATCCACCTTTATATCTTTTTTAACCAGCAACATCACTCCTCCTCCCATCTTACCTACTCTATTTCTTTTCCAAACACTTTCACAGCCCACAACATAACAAGCACTTTTAAGGCTGCCGGCCAAGCAGTGCAAGCACCTAACTACATGACAACCATCATAATCTAATTAACTTTAATAGCCGGCATGCCGTAATAAATTCTATCTTAATAATACACTCAACACTGAATACACTCAGCACTGGAGTTGACTAAACACAACATATGATGCTCACCCCTGTGTGAGTGTGTGTGTGGGAAGGAATGATGACACGCCAACAGCAAGGAAAGCCGCCAGTGCCAAGCCGAGCATGGCGTGGTAGTGACACTTCAGTCTTCAGGCTCACCATGCGTTGAGGTGAGCACGCAAGGTTGGTAGTCACAAACCCCACAACCGAACCGAATGGTTGTGGTTCACACAGTGTGTTCGAATCCCTACATTTTTACACATTTTATTGGCGCTATAAATTACTCTTAATTCCACATATTTAGATTATCAGAAGCGAAACACACTTTAACCGTCATGAACTATTTTTTGACAACACAAACACGTCATTACAGCTTGAAGTGGAATATCAAACATACGTAGTTTGAAAATTTGTAAAGGAAACTGGGTTCTTATTTAAGCCATAAACAATTTCTAAATCACTATATTTCACGCAATTCAAGCATGAAACACACTTCAAACACTTTTAAATACAAGTAAAAAGCATTAAAACTGAATTATGAGGTGAAGAAATGGCCTGAGGGAAAATTAAAATAATGCTGGAACTGGCAGCAGGCTATAGTAGGTTGGCTTATTAGCTCTCTCTCTCTCTCTCTCTCTCTCTCTCTCTCTCTCTCAACAAACAATATACAGAATAATACTGAACATGGTTTCAGGTCCAACCTATCAACTACGTCTGCTCTGTTAACGCTAACTAAGAAAGTATATGCAAAGATGAATAATAAGGAAATTTCTCTAATTTTCTGCGACTCGTCGAATGCATTTGACAGCATTAGTCACTCGATATTGCTATGTAAGTGCCTCAAGCTAAACTTTGATCCCTTCTGGTTTCACAGCTATCTAAAAAGTGACAGGACACAAACGGTGGGCATATTATTATGATACAATGTTAGACAAAAATATTTCTCATGTTGTGGCTCAGAGGTAGTACTTTGTCCCATTTTGTTCATCGTATATGTAAATTATCTTTAATGTTTCTTGTTGAATTGGAAATTCATTCAGTATGTCGACGACACTCAGTTTATCGACACAGGTGTAAATTTAATGACATAAATTGTTTGATAAACAAAAGTGAAGTAACTGTAAAATTAGCAAAAATATATTTTCATAAAAGCGGTTTAATACTCAACAATAGAAAAATAAAAACTCAGCGTATGTTCATAAGGCCAAGGGGTCTCCTGTCAAAGATCCCACCTGACTCTCATGAAAGTGGACGTCAACATCCCTAAAGAACCTAGCTGGCTGTACACTTCGACAATCAACTACTCTTTTGTACACACAAACGAAATAAGTAAGAGAGTATGTGGTAGAATGATGTATGTCAATAGATTAAGGGACTCTTAATAAACCCACAGAATCACAGGGTACTACTTTGGTATGTGATCTCTACAGCCAACGTGATCTGCCACAGTAAAATTCTACTTGGATACGCGATCTACATATTTCATTTATTCGTTATAACCTAATAGATTATTCTATATACAGTTATAAAAAAAACGAGTTAACAAAGATAGTATTGATAACTAAACTAACAAACACATCAATAGTTATCAAACAGAGGCAGTGAAACGTACTTAGAGGCACAGGCAATACTTGCCTTACAATTACCATTACAACTACATTATAACGCCAATGAAAAGGTTCTCGGTGCGTCTTTCAAATGAAATGTGGAAATTTAAGATTTTGTAACACTCACATTGATGCGGAAAAGTATGTAACTACTTTATTCCTGAAATTATAAAACATATATTTAAAAAAGTATCGAACTTTGCTGGATTTTTTTTTTTTTTTTCATCATAGAGGACTTGTACTGCTGGATATATTGTCATATGAGTTATGTGCTATGTAAACCGAAATAATGAAAACGAATTTAAATAAAAACATAAATAAATAAATGAATAGATAAACAACGATGATTACAATGCGCCTGACGAAAATAACATTAATAATAATAATAATAATAATAATAATAATAATAATAATAATAATAATGATGATAATAATAATAATAATAATAATAATAATAATAATACTAATAATGATAATAATAATAATAATAATAATATTATTATTATTATTATTATTATTATTATTATTATTATTATTATTATTATTATTATTATTATTATTATTATCATTATTATTATTATTATTATTATTATTATTATTATTATTATTATTATTATTATTATCTTTATCATTATTATTATAACTATTATTATTATTGTTATTATTATTATTATTATCCTTATTCTTATTCTTCTTCTTATTATTATTACTATTATCAGTATCATTATTATTATTATTATTATTATTATTATTATTATTATTATTATTATTATTATTATTATTATTATTATTATTATTATTATTATCATTATCATTATTATTATTATTATTATTATTATTATTATTATTATTATTATTGTTACTACTACTACTACTTCTGCTACTACTTAACACTGTTACTGCTTCTCCTGCAACTACTGCACCACTGCTGCTGCTGCTGCTGCTACTACTACCACTGCTGCTGCTGCTGCTGCTGCTACTACTACTGCTGCTTACTGCTGCTGCTGCTGCTGCTGCTGCTGCTGCTGCTGCTGCTGCTGCAACAACACCAACAACAACAACACCACCAACAGCAACAACAACAACAACAACAACAACAACAACAACTGCTGCTGCTGCTGCTGCTGCTGCCACTGCTGCTGCTGCTGCTGCCACTGCTGCTGCTGCACCACCACCTGCTGCTGCTGCTGCTGCTGCTGCTGCTGCTGCTGCTGCACCACTGCTGCTACTGCTGCTAATAATAATAATAATAATAATAATAATAATAATAATAATAATAATAATAATAATAATAATAATAATAATAATAATAATAATAATAATAATAATAATAATAATAATAATAATAATAATAATAATAATAATAATGAAAAATAATAATCATGATAATAACAATAGTAATAATAATAATAATAATAATAATAATAATAATAATAATAATAATAAAAACAATGATAATAATGATATTAATAATAATAATAATAATAATAATAATAATAATAATAATAATAATAATAATAATAATAATAATAATAATAATAATGATAGTAATAATAATATAATAATAATAATAATAATAATAATAATAATAATAATAATAATAATAATAATAATAATAATTATAATAATAATAATTATTATTATTATTATTATTATTATTATTATTATAATTATTATTGTTATTATTATTATTATTATTAGTTATTATTATTATTATTGTTATTACTAGTATTACTACTACTACTTGTACTACTACTACTTTCACTACTACTACTACTACTACTACTACTACTACTAACTATTTACTACACTTCTACAACTAACTGCTAACTGCAACTACTATTACTACTACTTCTAGTACTACCACTACTATTACTATTAATACTACTCTTACATCAACAACAGCAACAACAACAACAACAACAACAACAACTACTACTATTTTTTTTTTTTTTTATCCTGGCCTATAGCGCTTTTAGGTAACTTGAAAAGTATTGGAAGAGCTGTTAAGCTTCCATCCATTAGTGGCGCAGGCAATTTTATTTATAGTGGTACCCATATTAGCGCCCATATCACCACCCAAGTACATCTTGGGTGTAACCACCTAGAAGCTGGGTATCATGGTGACATATAAGTAACTTTAAACAACTGGACAAATGGCAAAGTATCAAGGTGATACGTGGTGCGATTTAAACCTACGCGTAGACGTCTGCCCGATCCCACGCTCACCACCTTATCTACTATGCTACTATGCCTCCCTACTATTACTACTACTACCACTATTCCTACTACTACTACTACCAACTACTACTTCTACTACTACTACTACTACTACTACTACTACTACTACTACTATTACAACTGAGTCTGCTCAAGTTAATTACAGTCAGGTCACTGCTGTCAGAAGTTATGGAATCTGGATATTGAAAGTTATAATATTTGATGATTTATTTTATTGATAAGAAAGAACTGTGAGGGTGTTTGTGCCACGTTACAGTACAACCACATACAATGGCATTAGTATTACATATGGAGGTAAATGTTTCATATATAATATTGTACTAATATTACAAATAAATGTTTCATATATACAGAATTGCATTAATTCTGTATGTTAGCCCCCATTATGTTCCAGATATTCGTAGATGATATACAGTATGGAGTGATAAGTTATATTAATTTGTTTGCTGATGATGCAAAATTGTTAAAAGTAATTAAGACTTGAGAAGACTGTGCTGCTGCAGGAAGATATAGACAAAATTTGTGAATGGAATAAGAAGCATAAGTCAGAATTCAATGCCAAGAAATGCCACATAATGGAATTAGGAAAGAGTAAGAGAAGACCAGTACGGAACTATTTGATGGGAGAGGAACAAATAATGAAGATTAAAGGGGAAAAGATCTGGGAGTGGTTATACAAGAAACTTTGAGCCCCAAAAACAAATAAGTAAAATATTTGGAACAACATATAAAATATTGACTAATATTAGGGTGGCATTTCAATACTTGGACAAGGATATGATGAAAAAAATTATTATGAGTATGATATGTTCAAAGTTGGAATATGCAGCAGTGGTGTGGTTGCCGAGCTTGAAAAAGGATATAAGATTAGAATGGATCCAGAGGATAGCTACAAAGATGGTGCCAAAACTAAAGGACCTACATATGAAGAAAGGCAGAAGGAAATAAGACTGCCAACCTTACAAGATAGAAGAGAAAGAGAAGACCTGATAACATTGTGTAAGATAGTGTTAGTGACAGAAGAAGCTGGAAGGGTCTTCAGGCACATGACTTTCAATTCTGGAAATGGACTGAGATTAAGAGAGGTGGCATCCACACAGAGTAACAGTTCCCAAATGCTGAAACTGAAGTCCTCTGTGAGGTACCCAACCTAACCCTAACAACCACTATAACCCAGATAAGACCGTAAAATGTGAAAATATGATCCTGAGGCTGTCAATATCTTTCATCTCTTAAACAGACTCGGAATCTTATTGTTTTTTACCTTTCCTTGTATGTACCACACAAACACATTTCCAGTGACGCAATCAACAGGGTTTGGGATAGAGTTTAGATAACTTCCCCTCCCCCTCTTCCTTTGCTCTCCTTGTAGGAAGATACAAGGGTAGGTATACCAATATACCTCGGCCAGTGTCATTCTGTTGCCTCATACACAATACTGGGAATAAAGCAAGATGTATTTCACATCCTTTGTCTTGAAGCAATTATACAGGGCACTTTGCTGTAAAACATTCAAATGAAAATACTTTTTTTCATTTTTCATTTTATCTATTTATTTATCTTTTTACTAAGAGTAGCTTAATCCTTCACTTCTAGTTCATATTTCTTATTTAACACTAACACCTATATCACCTGAAGCACCATGCCCCTAATGAGGCAGCACCTACCTGTCTGTCAAGTGTTTAGGCCCTGGGCATTATAACTGCTACAGTGAAATATTGGTTCTGGAAAACAACACAAGGGTGAAACTAAGCAGAGCAGATTCTACAGACAATAAGTTTGCAACTGCAACATGGAAGAAGAAAGATATATAATGAACATGTTCTTGAGGGATAAGTAATGGCATAAAATCTTCGATAATTTATTTATAAAGGAATATACTTATAAGCTATACACTTTTGTCCATTTAGATAGCTAACATAGATTCAATAAAATATCTGAAATATTACTTGAATAGACACAGAAATCAAATCTTTGGTTCTCTGAATACCTTGGCAACACTGTTGACTGATAATGCCAATTATACTTTTTTTTTTTCTGTCAAACTGAAGATATGTAATATATCCATATTTACAATCAATATACAGCTGTAATGAAAATAACAGTGAGCACACTACCTGTCTTGAGGCCTGCACGAGCCTGAATAATGAGGAACATCTGCCACTCAGATGAGCTTCATCATAGCCAATCTCTGCAGTCTGTTTTGAGCCTCTGCCAGGAAGATAAACAAAACAAACTTCCTATGCATCATTCCCAGCAGCACACCACCTCCACCTCCTCCTCCTCACCTCACTATATAATGCAGGCTGCAGTATCAATTAAATACTGGCTGTAGTATACCTTGTGTCAATTAAACATTTCTTGGAGAGAAAAGAAATTGAAAAATAAAAATTAAAACACCTTGATGAAAGACTTGTCCTCATAATATTCTGCAATAGACCTGACTTGCAAAGCATTGTTGTTTATCTTGGTGTATTTTTCAATGCAGTATTTGCCTTCCACAATAGAATACAGCTTGAGTGTCCACCTACAGACAGATAACAGCCCAAATCTGTGGTGGTACCAAACAATCAAAAAGATATTCATGTCCGTTTCTACTGCTCAGTGCAGGATTGAGGAAAGAAACTACAATAGACATGATGGAATGAAACTTTCTCCTCCTCCTCCGTACATCAGCTGTGGCGGAAAAAAAAAAAAAAAAAAAAAAAAAAAGGTTAAATCAAGAAGCTCAGTGTATGATACAAGTAGCACCCTCTCAAAGCTCTTGCAGAAAATCAAAGTATAAATCCTCCCAATATGAGACATTCATGACATGTATGTAGGACTTCCAAAGCTTAATTACCATGATCTGAAATCTACTCGATAGAAAATAACTTGCACAGGAAAAGATGCGGCACTTGCGTGATCATTATTATCATTATATAATTAGCTTATTTAAGAGTTACTGGCTACAGGCACTATTTGCTGAGCAGCCTTTGCTAAGTTTCCACACACACACACACACACACACACACACACACACACACACACACACACACACAGAAGCTACAAACATAGTCACATTTGCAAAATTAAGTCTTGTAAGACAGGCAACACACAAACACACACAAGACAAACATTGGTCATCAACTGCTTTGCAACTTAAACATGAAAGTAGGTAACTCTCATACCTGTAGTGATATCCAGACACTATTCAGAACACACACATACACACACACACACACACATATATATAACGCCTGGTGTGGTGTGGAGCTCAGCAAACACAGCTCCTGCAATACTGCACTGTTGTAACACCTGCACACAATTGAGTTCCGACAGAGAGCAGCAGGCGCTCGACTAGATGCTCCTCCACCTCCATGCATGATTGTTTCTCTCTGACTCGTTCAATCAGCAGTATAGGTTTCTAGCCTCTTGGGGACTGGGTTCATTATAAATAGTTGAATGAAAAGTTTAGAATCAATGAATAATAATTCAGTTTTTTTCTTTTCTGTGTAAAAATAAATAAGCTTGTTAAGTTTGTTTTCCATGTTACTCCATGAATATATTGAATAAAAACAAATGAAAATTTCAGTCAATAAATACTACTCAATTGCTTCCCTTTCTTTCAGTTACTACACACAAGAAAGTTTTAGAAAATATCTTACAATTCCAAATGAATAACTACTATATCCATTGTTTTTTTCCAGGTATCTGCATGAAAATACACATAAAGAAAAAACATGAATCAACAAATATTAAGTTCACCATTTGTTTATAACTTGTTTAGTTACAGCATGGAAAAAAAAATGAAGCCTTGTGAAAATGACATTAATTAGCAAATCAAACACTAGTCATCACTTTCTTATCCCTTAGTCTGCATGAATATATTTAGCTCTTTCAACAGCTGTCATGTAAGTACATATTATAGTGAACAAGTGCATCAGTCCCTTAGTGTTATGTTCAGAAGAGTTGCAAGTGCATCTCTGTCACTGTGTCATCTTACAGTACTTGGTTCCTTTCTAGATTCATATATCATGCAAACTTTTATAGCATTGCTCATCTTTATTTATCCTTCAACAAACACTCACATATCAATAAATAACATTTACAAAACATGTTCAAGTTACATGATGAATGAAGATTACCGAGTCAAAACCAGGCAACATTTAGGCAGCAGTGGGGGAAGGCTCATCTTGACATTACTTCTTGTTACTTTGTCTTCAAGTTTCTTTGCCCATACCTTTATACCTTTTTCTAAAGTATCTGAATCTGAATCTTCATGAAACTATGTTCCTTAAACATTCAGTAGTCTTCAAAATACACAGGCACCTTGGGAAACATAACTTTAAATTCAATAAAATGTAATGTATGTAGATAGCAACATTGCACTGTTCTTTGTAAATAGTTGAGCAGTAATGTTTTGAATACAGTACTAGACATCAGTATCACACACTTTGCATTCCTCAGAGTATTCTTTCAATTTAAGTAGAAATTATAGATACAGCTGTAAAATGATGTTGCTTTTAGTAATAGCCAGTTTATTAACCCATTAACTGCTACACCTCTTCAAATTTAATGAATAAATTTAACGTATATGTAGTTTTGGAAAGCAATTTTGAGAATAAAAGGAGAGATAAGGTGATTCAAGACCTTTATGGTGACCATTTTTTGCTCAGGAAAAGTTAAAGATTACTCAAAGCAAAGTGTCACACTTTTGTTATCATCAGTCAAAGGGTTGTCATACTATATATGACCTTTTATCAATCTCTCTCTCAATTTCTTTTTAAATGAAAAATCAGAAACTCAAAACAGCTTTACAAGTGGAGGATGAGATGTTCAAATCTAGTACTGAGTCACAGCCACACTCTATAACATGCACAAGGAAATTTGGCAGGGTTTTACTGTTGTTGAAGGTGCTGCATTCAATCGCCTGGCAGTAATCAGCACATGTAACTGTTTTTGAGAGCAACCACTTGGCATGCACACACTAAGCTTTGAAACATTGCTAAGAACTGTGTGTGACTGAGGCTTGCATTCTTAAGCCTTTTGACCTCACATATAGACTATTTTCAAGATAACTGAGATAATTAATTGGATTTTCAAGATATTTTCCTACTGATGATGCAGAAAGCACTACTTAAAACCCTGATTGCTTATACTCTGGCCTGTTAGAAGCAGTCAAGATAAAAAAAAAAAAAAAAAAGCTTGAGAATACACAATACGTTCAATAACTGACACAATAACTAGTAAGTGACAAGTGATATAAGATCAGCTGAGCCTTCAATGTCGGTGAAAGAGAAAAATGTCTTCATGGCAGAATTTGAACATGGTCTTTGCTTTTGCATGACTGAAAAAAATGCAAAAAATTGATTCAACTAACTTCAGTAGTGTTTCATAATATAACTACATGCTACAAAAAATCTGTAATAAAAATCTTCATACAAAACAATAAGAAGTCCAGCCTTACAAAAAACACTTCCATACAAGGAGCAGAACGTCTGGGTGAGTGGGACAACTTTGGGGGTAAGGAGGGAGAAGGGAGGGAGGATGGCAAGGCAGAGCTAGTGAAGGTTGGCAGTCAGCTCAGTTAAGACATGACTGTGCCCCAGAGTTATATTTTAGTAATTACTTGAGTTTTTAATATTTTCTAGGTTGTCAGAATTTTAACATTATCAGTTTTTATTATCAGAATTATGTTATTTATACTAATGTCTTAACCATTTACTTCTAATATCCCACAGTTGATAATGATAATGTTTGTCCTAACATTAACATCAAACAGCATCCTTCTAGTATAGATTTTGGTTGTCAGATTTTGGAATTATCATAAACAGGCAAACCAGAAATTTTTCTTTTTTTCTATAGAAAAGAGAAGTCATCCAATACCCTTTGGCAAGTCCATCCACACCCTCCCCTCACACTGGCACACCTCTCCCTCCCTACCCTGCCCGGACAAACACATACACACACATACATACACACACACACACACACACACACACACACACACACACACACACACTATCTACTGTCCCACTGCCACCACCACCACCACCATCATCATCATCAGTGTTTCAATCAAAATCTATCGTCCATAATACAAAAAGCTATCCCCTACTTTTTCTTTTCAAAACATATGAAGCAAACAAATAATAATAATAATCTTCTTATGATGAAAAAAATCAAATAAATAAATAAGAAAGGGAAAATTAATACATACACACATACATACACAGGCACACACACAAAAACACACACACACACACACACACACACACAAGTACACACACAATTAGACATGAAAAAATGTACAAAATCTAAAACATGACAGGTCGTTCAATTTCCACAAACGTACCCTAAGGTTACTAGTAATAGTTAATAATGATAATAACCTTGCTTTTAACCCAACATATTCCAAACAATACCAGAAATAGAAGACAATCTTACAAAATTTCCACAGTCTCCCAGTCCCACCACCTCCTCTAGGCCTGAAAGCCTCTCTTGCTAGGGGGCATCAGGTGGAGTGGCAGCTCAGGTGGAAGGTCATTGCCGTCAAGCTTAATATTTATCAAGTGCATTGCCAATGCAAACTCATCCGCGTCCAGCATGCCGTCCTTATCCACATCAGCCAGCTTCCACACCTTCCCCAACACTGAGTTTGGGAGTTTGGACTTCAACATCTCTTGCTTGGCAGCTGTGGAAGGTGAACAAAGCATTAAGAAAGAGATGAAAGATGTAAAGTTAAGTGATGCAAGCAAGGAAGCTACATTAAGACATAAATGGTTAGGTTAGATATATATTTTCTAATCAATGTATTTTATTGGTATTCACATGTTTGAAAGATGATTCTTTTTGACAATTCTGTATTAAATTTCAAGTCACGATATATCACAAAGTTACTTCATAAAATAAAAAAGTTCATTAACACCATTTGCTCCCAAGGTCTTACATGATCCGGTGATTTTGCCGTCGACAGGGTTCAGAGTGTCAAAGAGTTGATCGTACTTAAAGCGGTCCTTGGCCACTATCCAGTCAGGATCACCAGCACCTGCATCGGCTCCCTCCCCTCGCCCAAAGCCAAACACTGTGTTGTCATTCATCACTCCATCAAAGGCTCCTCCTGCAAGGGTTGAGTATGGGCTGGAGTTCTAGAATAACTTATGAACACAAGGCATGCAACACAATACAAAGGAAGGCATAGCAATAACAAACAATACCAGATTTATTGTCACTTTAAGGCTGCCTATGACCTACACTACTTATTTTAAGGAAAGACATGTAAGTAGATGCAATGAATGAGGGAGAACTGAGGTGTAGAGCTATAGTGTTGCACTGCGGGAATTTTCTTGTTAGGCAACAAATCTGGCAACTACATAGCACAAATTAATCTAATTATACTTGACTAGAAAATACAGCTTCAATAATTAAAATTATACTACAGTAATCAATAGATTTTCCAAATAAATTCCTCACAAAAAAGTCATTCATATCCATTAACAGAATGGATAACATGAATTTAATAAGATATTTTCTTACAAATTTCCTTAAACAACAATCAAAATGAATAAATCCAAAGTCAGTGGCACAAATACAGGATTTTAGCCTTGTAATATGTTTACCACAGCACTCTAAAACCTATTAAAAGAAATAATAAAAAACTTTTATTCTTCTATACTACAAATGTTATGTAAAATTATAAAAGAACAAAACCAAGGGCATAAATCAGATACAAATGAATAATTTTTTGGTGTCTTACTAAGGAAAGGAATGCTTAGATGATCTGATTACTAGAAAAACGATACACAGTACATATCCTGCCTCAGCCTGTATCTCCCTGTCATCTTCCTCCTCAGTCTCAACACATGCTTCATCAAACACCTAAACTGCCTGAGTGGCTGGTCATACCATGCACAATGCCTCCTTCCTTGTTGACTGACGCCTCCTCCACAGGAATCATGGCCATGAGGCGTGCGATGTCCTCGGCCAACATTCTGTCCACCGCCTCTAGTAGTCTGGGCTTCATCACATTGAATTTGGTGAAGTCATGGTGCTGAAGCTGGTCCTGTGGGGAAGACTTCTGTTGTAACTTAATTTCACTCAGGTCAGACAGATCAAGCAAAGTAACCCATATTAGATATGAAAAAGTGATGCATATTGGATTAATGAATTGTAAATGCCTATAGTCAAGGTTCCACTCCTGTGTCTAATTATTGATGATATGATAATGTACACAGCTCCAGACTTAAATCAACTTTCCTACAAAATTTAAATGATGCTGTACAATTCATTAATGAAAAATAGGAATATATACATTTAAAGATTTGAGCTTCATCAAATCTTTTGCTGTTGGCGGTATCTTTAAAAATTACACCTTAAACCTGCATTACATCAAGCTTGTGGAGGAACCACAGAATGCCAAAGGGGTAGAATTAAGCTGGAAATTGACTACAGCCCATACACCATGACAAGGTAAATACAACTAAGGGAACAAACATAACTAAGTCAACATACAAGGTAAATACATAACTAAGGTAAATCACAACAAACATAACTATCAAAATGCAACCATGAAATTAAAAAAGATAAATACAAATTGCAACATAAATACAACTTACAAAATACAATAAGGTAAATGCAAATCAATTAACATAAACAAATAGAATGGTAAAAGTAGACAAACAACACCATCACCACTACCACTACCACCACACACCTGCATTCTCTTGAGTTCTGGGAAGTCTCCAGGTGATATCTGGTGCTCTCTCTGGATTTTCTCATAGATGGAAGCCAAGTCCTTGATGAGTTCCTTCTTCTTGTTCTCTCTGCCAAACATGGACGGCATCTCCTTCTTCAGTTCCGAGATGATGTACGCATGAACCTGTACATTGATGGTACACTTCATTTATTACTCAGTACATGGATACATTTATTGATGAAGGTGGCAAATTGTGAGTATTAAGTGGTTGGAAGATGGTAAGTCGTGTTTTAAAAGTAAATAATGAGTGAAGTTGAGTTTTAAATGCTTAGAAGATGGCAATTAGTGAGTTTTAGGAGTAAATAGCAGATAATAGTGAGTTTTACTTGCTTAGAAGATGGCAAATTATGAGTTGTAAGTATTTAGAAGATAGTAATTACTGAGTTTCAAACATAGATGATGGGGAATGGTGAGTTTTAAGTCTCTCTCTCTCTCTCTCTCTCTCTCTCTCTCTCAAGTAGATAGTGTGCTTATCTACTATGTATTTGCTAAGACAAGATGTTCAACTTTACCCTTAAATAATTGCTGCAAGAAATGTTGGAACAATCATGGAAATTCCTAACAGAGAGAGAGAGAGAGAGAGAGAGAGAGAGAGAGAGAGAGAGAGAGAGAGAGAGAGAGAGAGAGAGAGAGAGAGAGAGAGAGAGAGAGAGAGAGAGAGAGAGAGAGAGAGAGAAATCATCCCCTACCTCTATTACCTTTTACATACAATGACAACCCTCCTTCACTCCCTCCCTCCTTTGCTCCCCTTCCACACTGCTATCCAAACACTGACCTTAGCCAGCCGTGCCCGCTTGATAAGGTCATTGAGCTTCCTGAGGGCGGCGTTGCGGGGCAGAGCCTGGAGGTCAGTGAAAAGGTCCTGCTCCTCTGCCTCAAACAGTCTAGAAGGAGAAAAGACATCCATTAATACTAGTAAATGTAAATCAATGAAATACAAGCTGTGTAAAGTGAAGGTGGTATGAAAGAAGAGTTAGCTGTGGTTGTCTGTGGTGGCTTGAAGAAATGTTAAGTATAGGTTACAAACACATAGATAGATGCATAAGTAAGTTAAGTACAAACACATAAATAGATGAATGAATGTGTAAATAACAACACTGAAAGGAGAAGAGGAATGTGAATAATGATGAAAGCACAAACACCAGTACAGTGCATGAAGAAAGTCAGAAATAACATGAGTGTTTATATAATGTCTATATGAGAGAGCACCAACAAAGGCAGTTCCTCAACACATATATCGGCTTGTAGAACGCTTTTGTTGCTGCTGGTCCACGCAGCAGTTCAAGTGTACAGTGAATGAGTGGCTGCTACGGACAGACAGACAGAGGCAGGCTTTCGGATAGAAGGCATTAACTGTGACTTCTTTAGCCTAATATTGTACGAAAGTATGTAATGTATAATGTACAAAACTCTGTATATCTATGTAAATTGGTATAAAGAGAGAGAGAGAGAGAGAGAGAGAGAGAGAGAGAGAGAGAGAGAGAGAGAGAGAGAGAGAGAGAGAGAGTGCAGAGAGAGAGAGAGAGAGAGAGAGAGAATGAATCACTGTGCATCTAAAGTATACAGAAACCAAAGGAAGGGAAAGTCTGACCCTGACACAATAATAGTAATTTTTTCATTGGTTGTATGTACACACATGACATCTCTGTTTACAAGTGAAAAAGGTATGGGAAAGGCAGAAGTGCTAAAGATCAGAGCAGAAACTAATGAAGGAAAAAGAGGCACTACATAGTGGTGTACGTACCACCTAAGACAAATGCATGGTCAGTACAGGAATATGAAGAAATGATAAGTGATACAGGAACATGTCTGGAAGAAATGTTGGGTGGCTGTGAACGAACTATAATGATGGGAGATTTTAATTGTAAAGAGGTGTGTTGGGAGGACTGGTCAATGGAAGGATCAGAGACAACATGGGGAAATACACTATTGACACTGGCAATGGAAAATGTGTTAACTCAGTGGGTCAAAGAAGATACTAGGTTTGGAGGAGAGGGAGCATCGTCAAGACTGGACTTGGTCTTTAGTACAGAGCCAATGGTCATTGAGGAGATGAGGGTGGAGTGCCCTTTAGCAAAGAGTGATCATGCAGTTTTGGAGTTCAAGGTGATAGACGAAGAGAAATCACCAAGACAGATTTTGGAAACCTAAAGAAATTCTTTCAAGAGACAAATTGGATGAAATTCAAGAGTGCTAAGGAGCAAATGAAAAGTGGAAGGAATTTATAAAAATATACAAAGAAGGTGAGAAAAATTTGTACCAATAAGACAACATAGAGAAGTTGGAAAGCAGGACTGGTTTAACGATAGATGTGAAAAGGCTAGAACAAGAAAAGAGGATGCATGGAAGAGGTGGAGAAGGAAAAGACGGATTAAGCAGTGGGAAAGTTACAAAAGAGCAAGAAATGAATATGTGTTGATTAGAAGAGAAGAAAGAAAGAAACAAGAAAAGGATATAATTGATAAATGTAAAGACCAACCAAGGCTTTTTTACAGACATGTGAACAACAACATCAAAAATAGAGAAAGTATTGAAAGTTTAGAAGTAAATGGAGTATACAGTGAAGATCCCAGGAAATGGCAGAGGCTATGAATGGATGCTTTCGGAAGGTATTCACAAAGGAGACTGCTTTTGACAAACCACTGGTAATGGAACAGAAAGGGATTATGAAGGAGTTTCAAGTAACGGTGGAGGAGATCAAGAACATGATGGGGAGTTTAGAAGTGAGAAAAGCTGTGGGACCTGATGGGGTATCAGGATGGATTTTAAGAGAATGCAGGGAGCAATTGGCAGAAAAAGTTTGTGAAGTAATTGATGCCTCATTAAGGGAAGGTGTAGTGCCCCAAGACTGGAAAAGAGCTAACATTGTCCCAATCTATAAATCAGGTAACAAGAGAGACCCATTGAACTATAGACCAGTTCACTTACAAGTGTGGTACACACACACACACACACACACACACACACACACACACACTAAGGTCTCTTCAATCCCTCAATAAAACACACAAGCCAGGCATTGATCTTCATTTCACAATAAAAGACAGTAGACACACTCCTCCCTCTTCCCTCCCAGTCCTCTGCTCCTTGCATTGCCAAATAACTGTGTGCTGGGCTAGTGATAAATACTTCAAGTAAAAACATGAATAAGCATATCAGAGAGGGGAAAAAAAGAGCAAACAGCAGCACACCTAGCGGCGCTTCCAAGGTTGTTTGTTAAAAGCATAATAGTTAAATCAATAAAGCAAAATAAGTCGAGGAGTAAAGCAATGGAACACAAGAAAATGCCAGAAATGTGTCACAAACTTTGGTAAAATTGTAAATGTACACTTTCTCACATATTATTGTAAGGAAATATATGCAACATAAACTTTGCAAATTACAGTTAATGAACACCGTAAGCTGCCTGCACCTTGACAAGAACAAATGTTAATGACCTTAATTAGTAACACCTGAGGCAAAGAGGAAGAGTGAAAGTGAAATGCCTTCCTACAAAAAAGAGAACATCATAGCAATATAAAAGTCTATAATTAGTTTAATGAAGCCAATGCAATAATCATGACTCAGCCTCAGGGTAGAAGAGGAAGAGGAAGAGGCAATGTGAGGCAGAGCTGAAGGAATGCATGAAGGTTTGAGATAAAAAAAAAGGTCAGGTGCGTGTCAACCCTCGTATGTATCATCAAATGACTTGACACGTTAAAAAATAAACAAGTAGGTATATCAAATGAACAATAAAATAAAAAAAAAAAATGCTAAATGAAGTTAAATAAAATGAAAAATGAACCTAATAATAACATTTTCAAAGGCCACAAACTTAATTAGTCAAGTAATTTTTACACTGAAGAATAATCCTAGTTAAGCCATTCATTTCAAGACATTTGTCACTGTCCTTTGGCTAATTCTGTCGGCTCTGTAAGAAGACTGGCAACTAAGTGGGTCTTTTTTCTTTATATTTTTGTTGCCCATGGCCAATTCTCCTCTCTTGCAAAAAAGAAAAATAAATAAATAATAAAAAAATAAATAAAAATAAATAAATAAATAAAAAAAATGTAAATGTGCTAAGAAACAATTATCCGCAAAGCCTGAAGCCTTGATAACATGTACAACAATGTCAGTAATGAAACACTTAGGCCGGTGTCACACTATGCGGCGGCGCCGCTGTGACGGAAACGCACTGCTGCATCCCGTCACACATAAGCAGCGAAGTCGTTCAGTATCCCCACAAGCCAGCGTAGAGAGGTTGACTATCATGTTGTCAAAACTAAAAGTTATTTGTGCATCAGAAGCAGAAGGCTTACTGAAAGAGCCAACTCGTCGTAAACACTGGGTTCACCATTTAACGCTGAACGAGAAACAAGTTAAAGATTTGAAAAGTTTTATGAGAATATACGAAAATATAATGAAAGATTTTTTAGTATTACATATGTCCAAACCTTCTTTTGATGAGCTGCTAAAAGTGCTGCGGCCTCATATCTCCAAGCAAAATACAGTTTCGAAGATCATTATCTCCAGAAGAAAGACTAACAATTACACTAAGATGAGAGAAAAAAAAAAAAAAAAAAAAAAAAAAAAACTGACTATTTAGACTGAAAAACATGGGGATGTAATACGGTAACTACAATTGTTATAATATTCATTTCCAAATGCAAGAAATAATCAAATGTACAAATAAAATATTCCTTGAATTAAAAAAAAAATTCCATAATCGAAGCAAGTAGATGTTTAGTAAGGAGAATGAGGAGACACTACGTCAAATACTGGAAAGCCCTGTGAAGACATGAGTTGGGTATCTATGGTGCCATGATTGACAAGAGTTTGAGTTGACCTTGCGTGAATACACTGAATAAATAAATCAGTGTCAAACATCTTGTAACAATGGAGCGCCGGATGCGGCGCGGCCGTCTGGTGTGACCACGTACATAGAACTATGTGTGATTTTCCACGACACTCGGTCGGATGCGGCGGTGCGGCGCTGACGCAGCATGCTGCGGCACAGTGCGGCGGAAACGGCAGCGCCGCACTAGTGTGACACCTCTCATTGGTTTGTGTGTGATATCACCACGTGCGGCGCCGCCGTATAGTGCGACACCGGCCTTAGCAATTCCTCCTTCGTTCAAAGATTGGATGTGGCAGTACAACAAGTTGTGTCTCACAGTGATTTGTAATTAGAGAAAGGTGTACCAAGTGGCAGTCAGAGGGTTAAACTGTCACTACGACCATGTAAACAACACCTTTGAAATCTCCAACAACCTCTACCGTAGCTGTTACTGATCAGGTCCCTAAACACCAATCTAATGTATCACCACACTGAACCACTGCTGCACGTAACACCTCTTCTATGTTCAACAGCCTCTAGTTAAAGCTGCACAGGTCTTTTAGAGTGTTTACGTGTTTCCAGTGACAGATTAATAAGATTTCAACATTACAAAAAAAAAAATAAATAAATAAATAAATAAATAAATAAATAAATAAATAAATAAAAAAAAAAAAAAAAAAAAAAAACTGGTAAACCCGGCTTGTCATATCAGTAATCCCTGAAAACAGACGTGGCGGGAGCAAACCGTTTTTCAAGACGGTTCATATCCCTCGCTGGTTTGAACCGGTAAGATGACACAGTCCTCCTTTATGACGTTGACGTATAGAGACAAATTGAGGAAATAAATAACGCTGTAATCACACAACATAAAGCCATCAGTAATCTCCTCATTAGTAGTTATCATAATACCTCGTAGATTAGAGAAGCTGCCGGTTATCTTGGCGTCTATTGTAGCTACTGCCGCAATGCTCTTATCTTATCAGTACCTCGGGAACAATACTGCTCATACAAATAAATATGACAGACAGACAGACAGAAAAAGATAAACAGATAGATAGATAGATAGGAAGGTAGATAGATAGATAGGTAGGTAGATAGATAGATAGATAGATAAATAGAGAGATAGACAAAACAGAGACTGGTAGAAATATATAGATGATAGACAGAGATGCAAGTACATACCTACCGACGTTTGTAACCCAGTGTACAACAGAAAACAAATTCGCGAAATAGAACACGTAAGTACATTCTCTCTCTCTCTCTCTCTCTCTCTCTCTCTCTCTCTCTCTCTCTCTCTCTCTCTCTCTCTCTCTCATTTTCATGTTCATTCTAACCATGAACACAATAAGAAATTTTATGATAATCCTTGAGGAAGTGTGTGTGTGTGTGTGTGTGTGTGTGTGTGTGTGTGTGTGTGTGTGTGTGTGTGAAAAATGAAAAGAAAAAGGAAAAGAAACTTGACATTTTGTAGTGATAAACAAGAAAACGTTTATGGAGCAGGATGGAAAGGAGGAGGAGGAAGAGGAGGAGGAGGAGGAGGAGGAGGAGGAGGAGGAGGAGGAGGAGGAGGAAAGGAAAACACCAATTACCACTCTCATAACTTGGGCCATTCCAAATAATCTTGCCACATTCTAGTCTTCCTCGCAAGCAGCATAGAAATAAACATATAATAATAAATGACAAAATAAAGTCCATCTAACAATACGAAAATGAGCTAAAGTTACATTCTGAAACGAACATGGCCGAATTTCCACTACATAAAGAAAACACACACACACACACACACACACACACACACACACACACACACGTTTATAAATTGATAAACGGAATGAACCAAGTGGACAATGAGTATCTGATCCTGAGAGAAGAATATGCCAATCGAAGCACAAGATTGCATAGTAAGAAACTGAGGAAGGGAAGATGTGTAAGAGATATTAAAAAGTATAGTTTCCTGCGAAGATGTGTTGAGACGTGGAACAGTTTGAATGAAGAAGTAGTGTATGCAACGAGTGTGCATAGATTTAAAGTAAGATTGGATAAGCGAAGATATGGAGACGGGGCCACACGAGCATAAAGCGCAGGCCCTGTAAAACTACAACTAGGTAGGTAAATACAACTAGGTAAATACACACACACACCGGATATCAATGATGTTTTTGTAGAGGGTTTAGTGATAGGATGAACAAGATCTCTACACTATAAACGAGAGAGAGAGAGAGAGAGAGAGAGAGAGAGAGAGAGAGAGAGAGAGAGAGAGAGAGAGAGAGAGAGAGAGAGAGAGAGAGAGAGAGAGAGAGAGAGAGAGAGAGAACTCATTCTTGAAAACCTGATTAGTCATCTCTGTGGGGTTTAAAAATAGTCGTGTTGAAGTGATACTAATATTTAAGGCTTGTGGTAACAGGTCAATATTTCAACACTATGAACAGGAAGAAACTCTTTAAAAACTCCACTAGTCATCTCTGTGGCCTTAAAAATTAGTCGCGTTGAAGTGATACAGGTTTTTTCATGTTTGTTTCTAAATGTATTATACAAATCAACATCATTTCTACTTTGTGAACAGAAAAAAAAACACCGTTGAAAACTTTAGCTACTCATGTGTGGCCTTTGGAAACAATTGA